>NC_056483.1:22781358-22877431 GCF_008729295.1 Plectropomus leopardus
CTGTGCTACAGTCCTCATTGCTGCTAATGCCCTGTCCTGTTTTAGAGACTGTAGACAGGCATGTGCTTCCTCCAAGACCCAGTGACTCACCATCTGCTTCATTTCACCCACAAGTGAGAAGCGTCAACAAGGACATAATGTTTGCCAAGGTGCCCGACCAACCAGTAGTAGTCACTAGAGAGGTGAGGAGAACATGATCCCTCACTGGCTTCCCACATGCAAACAAGTTACATGCAGTCAATACCCCTGGGGACACAATTAAGGTCTGTGCAGTGGGTGACAAGAGTTTAGCTGAGTTTTTACAGTAGAATGTTAAAGATTGTGCCACACTGACAGGAGAGGAAATGTAAGATGTGTAAACATTAATAGTAGCTTTTATAGATGCTAGACTCCAGGTAGAAAAGCCATTTGACCTCAGAAAAGCCCTTTCAGATGTCTTCCAGTCAATCTTTCAGACATGACATAGTGTCCTAATGAACTGAAATCAAACTCAAAAGTCAAATACTCAAAAATGCATGTGGCAGTGAGCAGGCAGCAGATGTTGTATTGGTGCTGCTGCAGCTGCTGACATGCCTACTGTAAATACAGACAAAAAAGTACATCCTGAACTCTGTTGCCCCTCAAGAAAAACAAGTAGCAGAGGACTTTTACTTTGAAGAACCACAACAATGCGACTCATAGACACAACAATGCCTCTGGTAAACTAGGGGGCAGAATGCAACCTAAAAGCAATGGTTGCAATCTGCTTTAAAGTGGAAGAAGGGAGAATCAGTGTTAAGGTTGTGATTTTTCAGATAGTGCAAAGAGCTGAGTGGTGCTGGTAGAGTCCTGGGGAGGGCAGGTGTAAATACTGCAGAAGCTGCTCTGATACAGCTGCAAATTAGAAAAAGATAAACCTAAAGACAGAATTCTGCTATATGGACCACAAGTAGAAAAAAAAAAATAATCAGAGATTTTTCAATTAAATTATAATAGTAAGAGAAAAGAATGTAATCTTTTGACAATAAAGTCACTAAACAAGGGGTCGCTTTGCATTATATGTGCCTGTTTTAGCATTTGCTTACAGTCCACTATAGCCTACATATATTAAGACTTGTATAAAGTTTTGGCAGAAGTCTCTTCTCTGAGCTGTAGCTCTCTGTCAGTGTGTGTCCACTTTTTTGAAATATTTTTTCAGACAAGATGGCCTACCCCTTGACCAGTGCTAGAGATTTTTGGTAGAAACATGTGAGTGCTGTTGCAGCGCTTTGCAGTTTATGCCAGTAAGTTATTGCATTAAAATAGGAATATTTATTATTAAACATGGCTTATGAAACTTAAACTTTCTTTTTTTTCTTTATCTTTTTAATTGAACTTATACTAATATTGTTATTTACAGAATTATGCATGACTGATTTATTTTTTTAAATTAACATTATGAAAAGTTCGTGGACCTTCTGCAGAACTCAGGTACACAGGTTGAATTTTTCTTAAAAATATTATCACTTTATACTTGACTTTTCAGAGAACAGATATGTGGGACATGTTCTGAATATGCAGAAAGTTTTGAACATGAGCACAAATCTTGCTTAAGCAGACAAACTATTCAAGCTCAGGGGTTTATAAATTAATTTAAATGAATTAATGTTATATTGATGTAAACAGGTGCCGCATGCATACATGCATAAAGAGGAAACATCCCAAACAACTGACACAGAGGAGGATGGAGGAGTGAATCATGCCTACAGGTGTGTTGACTCAGCTGGGATAACATTTAATGAGAAACGTTAACACAGGAGAATTAATATTGAAATTTGAAATTTCAATCGATGCCTGACTTTTGTTTTTTTTTTTTCTGTTTCATAAATAGACATTTCCCCATAAACTGGTGCAAAAAAATTCACCAGAATGCAGGGAATCAGATGTGACGCTGTACATTTCCCTGCCTTCCTGTCAAATGTGTCCCCCCAATTTAAATGAAAACTGCACCCTTGGCCCATTTAACACTCTGAAACCTAGAGCGAGATCTCTTTTCTTGTGCTGCTTTCAGACAGACAGCCTTTCACAACAGCTGAAAACTTTGAATCATGAGCAAAATACAGGAATTTCTTTCAAAAATATGGGAAAAGGCAATGAGTGACTTGGTGATAAATGTTCCAGAAAATGCAAGAAATTACTAGATTTTGAAAATTATATATATATATATATATTATATATATATATATATATATATATATATATTATATATATATATATATAAACTAAAGTCAGGGAAAAATGTTTACTTGGAAAAAGAAAAAAAACTAGGAAAAAACTATTTCTAATGCAAATAATATTTGAAGATATATAACTAGATTTTTTAAACATTTTTTTCAGGTCATTTATTTGTTTATTTTTTGTTTAACTTGTTTTTTTTTCTTTTAAAAATAATTTTTGGTTATTTTTTTGTATTTTTTACTAATTTCTTTCCAAATTTAGTCATTTCTTTTGTTGTTGCTCACTGCCCTCTTCCCATGTTTTTGACAGAAATCAAGTCAATTTGCCCAAGTTTTTAAATTAAACATTCTGATTGTCAGCAAGGAGGGTTTTTACTAACACCCAAGCCTCCCTTGTCCCTCCAGAGGTGTCCATTCATGACTCCATCGTTGCAGTTTCCACACTAGTAGTTATGCAAAAAAAACAAATAAAGTGCACCTCTAGTGCCTCAAACAAAGTGATGATTACATTGTGGCTTTGACATTTGAGGCAGCCCCTTGCCAAGTCGGCCCAAAACTCATTGCTCACCCTGTTCATTACCTCCCATAATGACCCTATTCAGAGACAGCGGGGCCCAGCCTCGGCCCATGGACCCAGCAATAATCCCCTGCATTAATTAGATGACCCCCGGAGACAGGCTGCTGCTGCATTGGTGGGCACAATGACAGGCTCTCTGCTTATTGTTTATGGCTGGCTGTAAAGTGTCCAGCAGTGGGAGTGACGGGGGAGATCAGGGAGAGGAGGAGAGGAAGTGGGTGGGGATGGTCGGCTGGGGGCCAATCGGGCCAGAGTAAAAAGGCAGTGATGTAGAAACATGTTTTCTTTCCACCACACTGTTGTGACAGTCAGTTTTGCTTTTTGAATGCAACAATTAATCATATTTCCTCTGAAAAAAAAAATCTTATTTGGGCATCACAGTATGACTAATACAGGTTCTTACTACATGAGTTGATTATTGACTCAGGCAGCTGACTCAACACAGACTGCACGTGGAGCTTCATGATCTGCATTAAGTAAACTTAGGGAAATCAATTGAGGCAAAAATCAATAAGGAGCACTTTTTTCTTGCCCCATGTGTTGAGACAGACAATTTACAAGAGTTTCTATCACTATGTATATAAAGGAAACTTCTCAATAATGTACTGTCACACACACAACTAAAAAAACATTAATGTAGATTTATATTAACAACAGTGTAAAAATGTCATATATTAATAGCAGGCCCAGATGCAGTATGACACTGTAAACCTCAAATTCTACTGTAGAATGCTGTAATTTTATAGGAATGAATTAATGCAGTAAATTACTGTAGGAACTGTAGGCGTATTTTGATTAACTCTCAAATTGAAAATTCAAATTGAAATTGTGAATATAAAATACACCTAATGGAAACACATCAATTTTGAAAAACTCTGGAGAAGTTTTTACGCACACATGAGGTGAAATTTCAGGCAATTCAAAAAAGCCATATTTTGCAAAATTGCAATGTAAACACTTTTTTTTTCTTGTGATGCTATGGCTATGCACTTGTCGGTAGCAACTGGCTCCCACAGGCATGATACAGCTGGCGCTACAAGAGGTGTTATTGGAACGCATAAAATATTTAAGGTTGAGTGGATCATCTGGAAGTTTTGAATAAACAATTTATCTGTGAAACTGTCACCTCCCAGAAAAGAATCCCTCATATATAGCCACGCTTCCACTCATAAGGGGATTTCTGTTCCATTTTTGCTCGCGTAACACACGTACATCGCATTTGACTGGAAATATTGACGGCTAGTGAGGTAGCTGTAATAGAAATAAAGCTGCTAATGTTTTAAACATCCATCGCCATGCTTGGAATGTTATCATGAGATGAGAAATCGCATTACATTGCAAGAGAAGTCACATAACGTCACTCAATGGAAATGCAGTCATCTCGCAACTGTGTTTATTAGCATTTCAAAAATATCGCTTAAGTTTTATGCAAATCTCTAATGGAAACCTGCCAATTGTAGAAATAATGCTGCTTATAGTTTTCTATAATTGAACAAGAAATTTTGCTATAGTACTAGATACCCAATATTAAAGGAGTTGTATTGGAATCAGGGTTTCTGTACCACACTGAAGAAAAATTTAAAAGCATCTCTTGTTTTTGCTACATTTTTAGAGGTTTAAGTTAAAGATCAATGGCTTTTAACTGCATCCAGTAAGTATGTTTCTCTCAAATTCTGGTTGCAATTTGTTGAAATCTGTGTTTGTGAACACTTCTCTGCTTCTAGAATAATCTATCCACCCGGGAGATTTGTTGTGTCATGATGCTGATTCAAAAACAGCACCGTTTCTATCCAGGTGTGCCTTGAGATCGTCACAATAAAATGCAAATGGACTGCAAATGGTACATGGACTGAACTTGACCACTCAAAGTGCTTTCACACTACATGTCACATTCACGCATTGGTGGCCAAGGCTACCGTACAAGGCACCACCTGAGACTCAGTAACCATTAATTCGCACTTGTACTCTGATGGTGCAGAAATTGGGAGCAATCTGGGGTTCAGCAGCTTGCCCAGGGATACTGACATGTTGACTGGTGCAGGTGGGAATCAAACTGCCAACCAAAAAGATATATTGGCAGTTATATTTTAAAAGAAGAATTTATAAGGATTTCACAAGGTACAGAAATGCATTTTAGGTCACAGATAAACCAAAGAATCAGTCAGTATCTGGTGTGAAACCATTTCTATCATGCAGTGCGACACATTTTCCATCTCATGTTTTCGGCTTCCAGGAATTAGATCCTTGCAACATGGGGCCGTGCATTATCATGCTGTACCATGAGGTCATGGTGGCAGATGAATAGCATGACAGTGGGTCTCAGAATCTTATCATGGCATCTGGGCATTCATACTGCTATCAACACATGCACCTGTGTTCAGCATGCCACCGGAACGCTCCTATAGAAAAATCCGTGGCATTATGTTGTGTGATAAAACTGCACATTTAAGAGCGACCCCGGTATACCTGTGTAGCATCTTGAAAAGAAGAAAAGAAGATAAACACAGATTTTTAACAAATTCGCAACCAAATTTGAAAGAAACAACTCTTAGTGTGCATAAAAAGCCTTAGATATTAAAATTAACCTGTAGAAAATGGGAGCAAAAAACATGTGTTGAAAATTGTTTGATGTACATTATCAAACAGGATGACTTTACTTGTTTGGGCTTACATACACCCCTGATAGCTCTAACTTTCCTAATAGACCCCTAATGAACAAACTGTTAATACGCTCCATCAGCAAAACTCTAACTGATTGCTTTGGGATTTGTGAGGAATTTCTGAAACATGTCATCAATTCAGAACATTTAAAGACAAAATATCAAGCAGACAGTGTAAAGTCTGGTAAAAAACTGGATGCCCTGGTTGTGTGTCTGCTCTTGACTCATTGCTCCAGCCTGTGCACCGAGTATTCAGATAGAGATTAAACATTAAAAAAAAGAAATCATGCCAAGTCTTGTTTATTTCCTATTGTGTGAGATGGGCACGGGTGAAGTGCCAAATATAAGTGAGACAGACTTACAGCAGATTAAATTAGACTATTAATGAGCATTTTTGCTGTATTCTGGTTTGATCTTCCTCAACAATAATGCCACACTACTCAGTAGCCATGTCCAACATCTCAGATCTCATGTCACAGATTTGGCAGCTTCTTGCCAGCATAAGGTCAGCAGCTACAACACATTTACATGAGATACCTGACAACAGGGGTGTAAAGCAGTGTAGTAACACTGGGGCCAGTGGGGGTGAGGGGCCCGTGCAGAGAATAGGCCCTCCAACAATTTCTTTTGATGGACAACAGGCCCTTGCAAGTGATTCAGGGGGCTGTTTACACAGCAACAGTTCTTGCATGAAATGTCAAGCTTTTGTTGTGGTTTGGCCTTTTTTTCTAATGACAACAGTGTTTTAGGGGTGTAATTTGTTGAAATCACAACCCTTTCTGTCACAGTATAAATTGGCATTGCACAGATTCTGTTACGCGTTTGTGCGTTACATTTCAGACAAACAACCTTGCGCGAGTAAGAGGACAGCAATAAGAACAACAACAGCAGACTACCGAGTTGTGTTTGTGCTGGTAACTCTATTGAAGTTATTAACGCTGGCGGTTTCTCATGCATGGTGTGTGCCATCGTCTTCATGTGTAATTATACTCTCCGCTGTGTAAACGAACACCTATATGCCCAGGCACATGGTGCTGTTCTATGATGTGTCATTACAAAGTTACACCACCAACTACTGGCATGGCATGAATACTACTGCATTTTTAGCTGTTTTTGCAGATCCGTGTACATGAGGATTGATTTTTACAATGTCATCATATGATTTTTTAAAGGCAAAGGAAAGATTTTCCTGTTTTTGGTGTCATCGTTTTAATGTGGCCTCAGATTCTCACCTCTGAAATACACTTGTTTTTGAAGAACTCACATTTAACTAAAAATGTGTCATTTGCTATATAGTTGCTCTCAAAAAGACAAAATGTATCTCTATCATGGTTTTAAGTTTGTTTGGTAATAGTAAGAAGCAATCAAATGCTAATGCTGTACAACTTGTTTTGTTGCTCTCTAAACCCTGATCATTTCTGATCCATGCAAGAGTTTCTACACATATGTTAGTACCTCCAAATGTCCCTTAGATGTAGTATTAGTACATCTACTCTGTTTGTATATTAAAGTTATACTGTTTTAGGGCCCATCATAATAGCATGCACTGGGGCCTGTCATATCATAACTACCTGATGCCACTGCCTGACAAAAAAAAGGCATGTTTAGGTCTATTGTGTGTTACTATGAAAGTTGACTTTCAAAGCATAGACTCTCTGAAATGTTGGAAACACACATTCCTGAGATTCTGCAAGTGAAATATAAATATAAAAATGTTGTAAAAGAATGAAAGAAGCACACCATGAAATACATCTGTGTGGTTTTTCAAGGAAAGAAAGAAGAGATCAATCAGCGGACTACAGCTATAAGGCTCCTGTAGACATAACACTGAACTGATCTGGAATTAACCAAAAAATGAAAAAATATATTGCAGAAATCTGTATCCTTGGAGAAAGGAATGCGAGAACACAGAAAATGGTAATTGGCCTCATTGACCGGCTTTAGTTGAGAGAAGTGCCTGAGGAGAAAAAAGGTGCAGCATTTGTTAAACATGCATAACCCTTTTGTTTTATGCAGCCCCTTAAGCAATGAAAAACTGTTTGGAGAAAAACTACAAAGACAATTTAGGATTAAATGACAATACAGATATGCAGGTAGATCTCAGGGAGGCTCCTCTATGCATGTAGATGGATTATCCTTTTAAAATTTTTGAGCATGCATTGCTGGGAAGGGGGTAAAGAATACATTGCTGACATGTCACTATGGCACACGGAGTAGTAGCAGCAATAATGACAGCAATACAATGACAAGAAAATCCATCAAGGAATTCTTGAGATATTCACAAGAATAAGACGGATGCAAGATTGATGTGCCCTTCACCTTTGACCATTAAAATCTAATCAGTTCATAGTGAGTAACAGTGTACATTTGAGTCGAATCTTAAAAAAAAAAAGTTCCCTCAAGCTGTCCCTCAGTTATTACATTCACATGAAAAAGACAGATGAGGTCACAGTGACCTTGAAATTTGACTAAGTGGATGTTTTTGTCAAATTTGAAGAAATTCCCTAAAGATGTCGTATCTATGTTAATGACCTTGTGCAACAAAAGCACATGGTTTTAGGTTCAGGAAACAACTAAAAAAAAC
The DNA here is from genome assembly GCF_008729295.1 of Plectropomus leopardus. Classification (NCBI taxonomy): domain Eukaryota; kingdom Metazoa; phylum Chordata; class Actinopteri; order Perciformes; family Serranidae; genus Plectropomus; species Plectropomus leopardus. Next base: position 22,789,375 of record NC_056483.1, read on the forward strand.
ATTGTTTGGCTTTGCTTTCATATGGAAAGTGAAAACCAGCATCCTGAGTGAAAATCAGGTGTGTGTTGTACCTATCCACTATCCCTCCTTCAAATGCCACACAGACTTTCCATCTTCTTAAGTTACGTTGTTATTCAGCAGTATTTCTAACTGATAACGTCCTCTGGCTTTACACACTGGCACTGCTCAGCAGTGTAATGTACTACTACAAAAACTTCTTCAGCTTCTTTGACAGTGTCTGACATAGAAATCACTGACCAATTAGTGGCATTTGATGACTTCGGAATGAGACCATGTTGACAGACGTAAAGCCCAAAATCATTATGCATGTGGCCACAGCTAAAGCTGAAGCACAAGCATATTAATAACTCTTGTGTACATATTATGCTCTAGGTAACCTTCTGCACCTGCTGTTGATGTACGTGGATGTTGCTACCGTGATGTTAACAAATGCACTTGGTTGGATGACACTGCATGTGGTTATGTTTAAACAACAAAAGCACTTGCAACCAACATGAAATACCAACAAAGGCACATGCTGGCACGGATGGTTGGGATTAGGCAAAAGGACGCATAGTAAGGTGCACAAAAAAAAAACAAAAACACATTAAGATGAGAAGCACTGGATTTCGCATGAAAGTCCAGGATTTGTTGGACTCACCTACCACTTTTCCAACCTGCCCTTTGTAAACTTTGTATTACATCGATGACGGCAGCGTTTAGACCTGACGCCATGCAGCAGCATATCATGTGGATGTAACAGATTCTCTCTGACAATGTCCTAAACCAACACCACCCATGCACGTATTAAGCTGCCACGGCAGGTGCCATCTGGCATTCGGCAGCATATACTAATACCACAAAATGGTTTTGTTTGGCTTTGTTCTCATCTGATCAAGCAACCTACTCATGGTGGCTTTTGGCGTCTGATCGTACGCCAAAAGCACTGTCAAACAGCTGTATTTGACAACTTCAAATGAGAACAAGCTGGATTTCTTTTAAGTTGCTGAAGCACTTTAGTTCTTGTCCCCCGTCCACAGAATTTTGTAGCTTAGCTTCAATTACTCCTGTCTGCTTGTCCAAACTAAGGGCATGCCAAAAGTCATCTATTGTCGGTAATACACTTAAGTAACCCACTTCCAAAAACCTGAACTATTAGTTTAAAACAAATACTCCTTCTTTACAAGGTTCTGTACAAACATTCCACCATCCCATTAAAATGCAGAGCTCTGACCAGATCTCTATATGCTAATTACTACGTATGCACTCTGTGCTGAAAGGGAGGCTTCTCCTGAGATAATGAACATTTTCTGCCGATTACTTTTGCAATTCGTGATTTGTGAAGATGATGTCACTCAGCAACCCATCTATTGTCTGCAATTACCTTTTTTGTATTGCAACAATAAAGTCAAGGCTTAAACAAACACAGCATATAGGGATTATAAAAAAACCCTTTCAGATCACATAATTTATTGCCTGCGGCCTAAAATTAAAAAAAAAAAAAAAAACTATTAAAAATATTGTTTACAGTCTCATTTATAATATGCACAAAAACAAATCAAGGTTAAAGGCTATACATGCAAAACTGAGAACCGTCCTTGTGTGCACAACTCATGTAATTATGTTTTGTTTTTGTGTTCACATTTAAATCATACCTGCATTTGCAAACTCCTTCATGCAACATGACAAGCGCTTCATTTGGCTCTCATTAGAGATCATCAGAGTGAAACACACAAGCTGCTCACAGACTCTCTCTTTCACACACACACACACCTGCTACTCCAGCATCCTCATAATTCACTACTTGTGCTATCCATCAGTGCATTATCATGATGGGTGGCAAAGACTCGTGGAAGCATTAATATGAAACTGTGGTCTTGCGAAGCACTCAATGACATTTGGTGGTGCGTCCCAACATAATTGGATGTACTCAGAAATCCCTCTTCACAGGCTAATAAAGCACTAAACAGATTTTTGACACATTTTATGATTACATTAAGTGGAAAAAAATGCTTTATGGTTGCACCTCAGCACGGGCTAAAGCCATTAATTGTTCAAGGTTTCACCTTGCAGAAATGAAGTAGTGCAGGGTTTAATGGGCCTAGATCTGCAAATGTTACAGCAGCATAAAATTGGAACGTAATTATTTTTGCCCAATTAAAATATGACGGAATTATTCTGTTGGAATTAGGCGGTGATATTTGAGAGCCTGGAGAGGTGCACGGCTCTAATCGGATCTGGTTTTGGGATTCTAATATATGGCTTAAGTAAAACCATGGTGCATGGTCAGACAGCTGACTCAACCCTAGGCTTTAGTCTTTATCAGTCCAAGTCCCATTTATATTAAACACAGAACAAAAATGGCAAAGTGAAAATACCACATGCATTTATTTGAGAAGAGAACTTTAGACAAAGCTTTCACAGGTAGAACCCAGCTCGAGACGCTCAATGTGCAAAGGATTAAAAAAGAAAACAATAAATTCACATAGTAGAACTGAAAAAGATAGCAGTGGTTGTTTTCAATGCTACATCAAGGGTAGACAGCCTGAGAAAGTTTAACCCTTTGAAACCTGAGCAAACTGGCTTGACATCTTTAAAAAAACATGGGAAGAGGGTGATGGGCAACTTAATTAGATATGTTCCAAAAAATAGCGAGAAAAACAGCACGGATTTTAAATCCTGCAGTCTGGATAAAATCAAGGAAAATTTGTGGTCTCAAGTAATCTTGAAACTCAACATGCCATGTCTGCATATATTTTTATGACTATAAAGTTACCCAAGGTGCCATTTCAGTAACTTGAGGACTTCAAAACATTGACAACAATGTGGGACATGCAAGGCTTCACTGCTTTGCATTTAATTGATTAGTTTGGTATTATGCATATTTTTTGATAATGTTAGTAAATGTTTGATAGTTAATGGTTATAAATAGGTAGGAGTTATGAGGAGCAGTGAGGTCAGTGCTTGATGGTTGTTATGGTTATAAATGGTTATATAAGATTATTTTTTGCTATAAAATATGTGTAGATCATTTTAAAGTTTTCTTAGTTAAGGATGATAGGATGATTTTCTCTACAAATGAGTGGTGTAAAACCTAAATATACACTCTGTCTGCTTTTGAAATATTAATTAAGAATTATTTGCCTTTTTTTCTAGTTTCCCCTCACAAGTATTCAAACTGTTGAACCTTGAGCAAATTGATCTGATTTTTATTTTATTTTTTAAACAAGTTGCTAATTGCTCTTTCAATTAGCAACTTGGTAAAAACAGAATGTAAGCATTGCAAGAAATAAATATATTTAGAAAATAACTATTAATAAAAATAGGGGAAAATGTCGAGGAAAGAAAAGAAAAAAGCTAGGGAAAACTATACTAATTTTACCATAATCATGTTACAGAATTATTATAACTTTTAAGCACATATTCACATAGGTAAAATAAAAATCCTCCTGTGTTTATTTTTATACTTTCTTTTTTATTTTTATTTTTATTTTATTTATTTTTAAAACTCCTTTTCAGGTCATTTTCTTGATAACTTTTTTCAAATCAAACCAAGGCTCAATAGCTCATGAAAGACATCTGAATGCACAAACACAGCACAAGAAAACTGATGTCGATCCAGGTTTCATGGTGTTTAACATCTAGAGTGCTTTTCCAATTATTAGCCACTTATATAAGAACACAATCAATGTGCCAGCATCGTAAAAAAAGACATTTTGTCCTAAAGGGTGTTGGGGTGTAATTGTAATCTCATTTTAGACTATTTTCTGGCCTGTAATTTTCAACGTATAGATCTATTATCTGCTGTGTTGTTATAAAATGACAATTTCATTGTATCTGCACTGTACCAGCACTAAAGTTTTGTTCAGTCTAATGTGTGTCTGCTACCACAGATCACTATAGGAACCATCCGCAGTGTGTGGTGTTATTATCACAGCTGGAGGGTCAGACCTTGGATCATTATTGTTAGAGGCTGAAAGATAAACAGGTGGGCGATTATTTTCGGAAGAGTTAAGACAAATCAGGGAGGATTTACACCATAAACTTAAGCACATAATGCCGTGTACATCTGCCTCAGTAGAGGAACAGACACCCCGGGCCTACCTTATCTGAAAACCACTTCCATCCCATAGATCCGGCCTTTTAGTGCCGATGGCACATGGCCATCAGGATAACAATGATCAATTCAGCAGCCTAACCCGATGCTGCTGGAGATGGCTTATTGATGTCCTCACATCGCGTGGAGCAGAGATGGTGCTGCCAGTGATTTAATGACAGATTGACTCGCAGGTTGAAGCAGGATCCTTACAGAATGCTAAGTGGCGTGGTTAACCTTTTCACGGCTGAGTTTCTTTTACTTTTTAATTTTAGGCACTAGTCTTTATCTTAAAGTTTCCAGACGCAAAAAAAAAAAAAAAGTCTGAATGAAACACAACACTTCCCAGCGAGCATGGCAAAAGGACAGAAAAGCTGCAGAAGTCACTTACAGTAATTGCAGCACAGAGAAATTAACCAACGCCGGACTGGAATATCTCATGTAATTCACAGCTGGGATGGTTGTTATTGTCTTAACTGTGATATACTGTCATTGTCCTCCACTGTTTTTAGGTGAGTCACTGGCTGGTGTCATGAATCATCCCTACATGCCCACACACACACACACACACACACACACACACACACACACACACACACACACACACACACACACACACACACACGCACACACACACACACACACACACACACTTCAGCCTTGGATGTTGAAGTTCCAGGGCCAGTTGTTTGAAAGTCAGCGCTGTGCTCTGTGTGCTTATTATTGTGCCATCTTGCCAGGCTGTCCTCCCTCTAGTTTTGCCAGCATTCAATCAGAGAGCAAGGTCCCAATCTGCAATCTTGCAGGGCATAATTACCATGGCCGCTGTAACAATCAACTCCACATACAGTGGCTGAGAACATGCTGAACTGGGTCTGTGTGTGTAGGTGTGTGCTGAATGCTGCTTCTTGGTTACACTTTCAGCTTTAAAACAAACTGATGGGTTTAGTTAAAATGTTACATCACATTTACACAACTGCTTCAGGGAAACATACCAACCCTTACCTGACCTACATCTAATAAGGAAACGTTATTGGCCATTGTTAAAGAACAGAAAATTGATCTGTGAACTGTAGTTAATAGATTTTTTTTTACCGTAAACAAATTATGAAATGATAATTTTTAATGTTAAGTGATTATTTTTTAACAGTTTACTGTTGTACACACATTTTCTATATTATAATTAGTATTTGCTATAAGTATTTACATCCTTATGAAATCATTTGAAAAACATCTAAAAAAGATGCATAGACGGACCACATTTTTAACACTTTGTGAAGAATTGGTTTTTCAACATTATTTGAATGGCTAATATTTATTTATTAATAGTTTAATTGATAGGGACAATGCAAATACATATAGCACAACTTTCACCTGTTAGAAACAAGCTGTATTAACTGATGTTTCACATATGGAGATTATAGCAATTGCTTGTTTCAAACTCCAGTCCCTAGTTAGGCTTTTAGTGAAGAAAAATAAAAGAAAAAATATCCAACGGTTACATACGTTCAATATCAGCTATGGTACAAATGAGACAAAAAGTTAATATTTACAAAAATATTTACAAAAACTAAAAGCAACCAAACATTTTTTTTAAATTTTAATTTAAAAGACACCAGTATCAATGTTACATACAGTTACAACATTCAACGATAAGACCTTAAGAGTTAAAAATGCTCAAGTCTCTGATTTTGCTTCAACCAACCTTTAAAACTTAAAAATCACAATATTTTATTAATCTTAATCTCAGTCTTATTTCAGTTGGTAGAGTGTTCCATAATTTAGAGCCTTTTTTAGAAAAGGCCGACTGCCCCACCGAGGTCTTATGATGCACTTTACAATTGCAGCTTGCTGTGCCCCTAGTGTTCCTACCATTTTGCCTGCTGACAAATTTGCATACATTTTGAAGACATTTAAATATCAGTTTAAGGGATGAAAAATTTAGAAATTTATTAAAACTGAGCAAATTGTACTGCTTCAGTATATGACAGTGGTGCCATCTCATGGGTTTTTTATCCATTATTTTTTAACGCTTAGATGGACAAAGATGCAGCAGGCTTAATTATTGTCAGAGGGGCTTGGCTCCACGCAATAACACAATATAAGATATTTGAACAAATCATTGCATGCATGTACAGTTGTGCTGCATTTATTATGAAGCTGCAAGTTATATAGTTGCAACCAATGCATGCAGTCATAAGTTGATAAATACGCGCTCTAGAAACCATCAGTTGACATTAATTTTTCCCCATTTCATCTATAAAAGAGCCTGATCGTCATATTAAACACATTCATAAACAGAAAGTTGACTAACATGCAATAGTGCACCACACAGTGGGGTTACACGAAAAGTTAACACATCAACTTTATTTTAAAATAAATTAATGAATAATATTTAGTCATGTCATCCATGTTACTTTGTTCATGAATGTTACAAATAAAATATCTATAGCAAAATAAAAAGGTTCCGCTTGATAATTCAACTTTATAACCTATTTCCCAGCATATCAGAGGCAATTATGGTGCATTGTGATATGACTAAAATAGAGGTGTCTAAATGTCTAAAGTATTTTGGTCTATTAAATTAGAGATAAAACAACCCCAAAAGTGTGTGAGCCATTTCATTGCCTTTTGACTATTTACTGACCTTTGGTTCAGCAGCGACTCCTAGTTTGGACTGAACTGGATGCGCATTTCTATTTTTGCATCTGTAATCATGAAGGGAGCCAACATCAACTTATTTAATACTTTCCAAATAATATTTTAATGTTTAAAGCCTTGCAAAATATTCCACATGTATCTGTAGAGATTGATTGAGATTAAGATATATATTAACCCTGGATTGTTTTTTTAATTTTCCATTCAACATTTTTTTAAAAATGTAACTGAGCATCACACTTAATATTTCTGCATGTCATCGGCTACTGTGCTTAATGTTAGTGAAATATTATGGTCATGGCAAATTACCTAAGGTTGAGGTATGTTTAGGGTTGGGCAGTTGAACCCTTTAAAAACATTAAACAAGGGCCACACATAAAACCACAAGAAAAACACAAAAAATAACAATAACAAGAAATTAGCAAAAAGTTACAAGAGAGTTACCTGAAAATAAGCAAAAGAAAAGAAAAAGTAAGCAAAACAAACTGAAACGAGACAAGGGCAAAAAAAAATACAAAGAGAAAGACATTAAGAGAGTGTTTGTTTTTCTACTTCTGTGACAAATTTTGAAAGAATACGTGAGAGAATTATAAGTATAGTTTTCTGGACATTTCCCCCCCATTTTTTGATTTTGTGTAATACCCCCTCTTCCTTCTAAGCAAAAGTGTCCTTTTTCTCTGTTTTCTATGGTCATGTGGCATCAATTTTAAAAGTATTTGTGTCTTCCTACTGCAGAGACAGTCTAATCTTATTAAATGGCCATCTTTTTTAGCAGTGAAATACTTATTTAAGTTAAATCCAGTGATCATGGAGTGAGCTTTGTTTCCACTCGTTCATGTGTGGTTGCAACATTGCATGTGGACGTTAGGGGGGATGAGCTTTCCCATGTGATTCAGAGAGAGTATAACTGGTATAGCATGCCATGCTATGATAAATACACAGAGATAAGGTTCATGATTGGTAAGGTGTTCCTTAAAGCTTTCAGTCACCAGCTCCTGAGAGCCAATGACAGTCCTGATAGCAGGATTTAATGTGGGAAAATATTAGAATCACTGACATCTGGCTTGATAATGATTGGGGCTGTCCTTTGTACTGACTGATTAAGGCCTCTTTTACATTAAAGAGAATCTTGCCTGGAGTGCATCTTTAACTTTTCTGCCTGATCCACTGAATCGGTAGCTTTAATGGACAGCAGGGGAGGCAGCCTGTACTGCCGACAGTCCTCCATCTGTTTATCTGAAGCTGTGATAGATGGGCTGTGGAAATTTCCTCCCCCTTGTGTGGCTGCAATCAGTCTCCCCATCACTACTGATAACACAGCGTGCCAAAAACACAACCTCACAATGGCAGCAGGTCCTCACAACAAAGTGGGTTAATGATGCAGGAGGACTGCCTGTCACCCTCTGGACTCACAGAGGTCCAGCCTCGTGTTTGTCTGTCCATCACAAGAATTTGGTTCTCTACCCTGTTAGTCTGCGGGCCGAGCGAAGCAACACAAGAGCTGGGTTACAATCAAGGAGCCTTGTTAACTCTTTACTGCTGTATGGAGGCTGCACTTTCTCTCTGGCTCATAAACTCCTACAATCGGACACACAAAATATTATAAATTAAGTGAGGACATATAACTACTGCAGATGCTTCCATACATGGCATTGCATGGTTCTATGTAAAAAATGACATGAATTATATGGCCTTCACAGACACCAAATCTCAACTGATCACCTGTGCGTTTTTTTTGAGCCATCAGCCTAGCACTATCGTCACTGACGTACTGTTCTGGCAGCCTGTTCTCATTCTGCAGTCCGCAAATACCGCTGCTTTGACAGTGCTTTTAGCATACAATCCCAACACCAAAAGCCACTTTTTTTCGTTTGCATGATACACCCCTGGACGACATCAGCTGAGAATGTGGCTGAACAGAACCAGTCGCCACTTGCCATGGCAGCATGATGGTAGCATGATAGGTATTATTATTATTAAAAATTACTCTGAGGCAGTCCTCTTAGTTTGAGTTATATTTTTATCAAAATGACTATTGAAATAGATCCATAAATTCACACCTTAAACTGGACTATCTGGTTTTTATTTTATGTTCTCATTTTAGGCCAACATACTCACACTTCTTTAGCACAAAGTTTTTAACAAGCTTTTGCTTGTTTTTTATTTGTTCTAGCATGGTCTCACTGCACCAGTTTTTTAAAGTGATCTTTATTTTGCTCAGGCAAGAATTCATTCCAGATTGTGTCAGTGAACTGTTACAGAGACTTTGAGGTTGATAGGGTTGTTTAAGGTTTCACACAAAATAATCCTTGTTTTCATGTATGTCATTTACCTCATTATTATGTGCTTAAAAGTGCAGACATTAAAATGGTGACACCACTTTCTAATAAAGCTGCCTTTATAAAGGGTTTGACCTCTGACCTTTGATTAAAGAGCAGCAGAGCATCTGGACCAAAATGTGTTTATGAAAACTTATTGACATTTACACTGCAGACTTAATGAATAGTTATGACTAACTTATTCTGTTGGCCTTTAGACAGTGAAAACAAAAAGAAAACTGTGACTGCTGATGAATGTCTTGATATAAGTGAAAACTTCAGAACCTTTGTTTATCATCAGCATGAGAGAACTGTTGAAGTCCAGCAATCCAGATGACTTTTGCATATATAGACTCTAAATGAACTATAAAGCATTAGTAAGTTATTTATTTATCATAAGTTCAATTATTAGTTACATCCTATACCTCTACAATGGAGGGGAGTGGGACTGATTACCCAGGGCCTCAATGGCTTTTGTTTACATTTAATATTACTGTTGTGTTTCTTATTGTTATTATCGTTATAAGTCATTATTATTATTATTATTATTATTATTATTATTATTTGTTACTGATATTTTTATTTATTGCTAAGTAATTTGGTGCCATAAATGAATTAAAATTCACTGAATAATCAGTTGAGAGTGAACCTTGTTTAAAAAATTAGTGGAAACTCTGAGGCCCCTCATAGCCATCACAAAAGGTGCAAAATAGTTTATTCTGCCCCTACACAAGGATTTGTCTCTTAATGCAGCTAGATCCAAGTGAATAACTGCTTCTGCTGCTGGATGACCAACATACACTATCAGAAAGTCTGTGACCTGGCTGCCATGATGAATAAAGTGCAACCAAGCACCACCCACCGTCTACACCAGTTTTCTCATTTTACAGCTAAACAGTACACTTTTCAGAGCCATATTTTAGAGTATTGTTAAGCCACTTCTATAGATCAGGCTCTACGTGTCTTTGGATGTGGCAACAGTGATGTCAACACAAGCACATGGTGGGATTATGCTGCATGTGGTTATGGTTACGAAACAAAAGCACATGGCAACCAACAGGAATTTCAATGAATGCACATGCTGGCGCAGATGGCTGCAGGTGTAATATAACACTGCAAACTGTTTCTATCTGCCTGTGTTCTCATCTGATGCTGCAGAGCCATGTTTTATGTGCACATGAAGGGTGGCTTTTGGCATTGCAAATTTACGCCAAAGGCACTGTGGAAGTGGCAGTATTTTTTGAGTTTGAAATGAGAATGGGCTGGTAAAGGTATACATTTTTTTCACAGATTATCTGTCTCAATTAGCGCTATGCGAATATAGTGGCAGTTTAGTTATTATGAATAAAGTTATGAACTTGGCTGACAGGTTTAAGCTCATGATTATTACTTGTTAAATGTGGAATAAACAGTTTATTAGTGACTGCCCTAATAACCATACAGACTGTGTATGGTTGGTGGCTCAATGCTTGAAAAAGGAAAAACAAATAAACAAACAAAAAAAATGTATCAGGAGAGAAAGGGCAGGGGATATAGGACCCTTAATTTGCTGCTACACCCCTTCCTATGAACACTTAATAACAGCAGTATAATACCATTAAGTCTACAACTAAGATACATACATATTTACAGTAAATGACCAATAATATAACTCTTGTTATCATTCTTAGTACTTACTTACTTAGTGACTGTGTCACTGAAACTCACTCATTCACTATTCTCAATCACCGTCTCAGAAGAGTCCAACCAGATGATAATTAATCTCCTCAGTTGGCTTCAAAATACATTTGATTTCATTACATCTTCTCGCCTTCTGCTACATGTTGCTCCATATTATTTGATTAAACACACAGAGCTAAGGCCTTGGGTTTACGCATCAAACTGACAAAAAATATAGTGGGCTTGCTGAAATCCACCATGGTGAGACAGGTAATTAGCATTAACTAAGAAATTGTGTCATGATTTCCATGCTGCTATTAATTACCCCATCGCATGCGTTAGCTGGGAGCAACATAATGCCCGAATGTGTCCCTCTAACTTTGCTGAAGAGATTATTTATCATCATGGGTTGTAATTATGCCTGGGGCTTGGTGCATTCAAATGGATTTGCTGTGGAGCTGATATCATAAATGTTTGATGAGATGTTTTCATTGATGTGTGACTGGCTTTGCATTATAGCCAGAGAGAGGCTTACAGGTTTCCCCTCATCACTGATAGTGTTTGCCTCAGTCATTGTCGATAAGATCAAGGAGCGGCAGAGCGGGCTTTGCACAATGCACTGATTCCACACAAATATCTCATTTGTCAAAGGTCAGCTGTGTGAAACAAGTTGAGAGCAATTACCGTCTACAACCCTGCATTCAATCAAACGGGCCTCATGGGTCATTAAAGTGCTGCTATGACAGAAAACATTGTGTCCTTTTGTGTCCTCAGGTTTGTCCCAAGTTAAGTCAATTTAAATTCTATCGGACAAATCACAAATCTGCCATCCGTGAAAAATAAACTCATTTTTATATGCCGTCCTTTGATTTAGAAGAAAGCTTTATAAAAGGATGACCAGACATGCAATACGTGTTGCACATGGAGTAGATATGGGCTGCAGTAGAAAAACTGCAATATAGTATAACTGATAATGCAAAAATCACTGACATAGTAACATCTGCTCTTAAGTGGCTCATACAGGTGATTAAAAGGTCCCATAATATGCTCATTTTCAGGTTCATATGAATTTTGGGTTTCTACTTGAAAATTCTTACATGCTTTAATGTTCAAAAAACGCATTTTCCTCATATTAAATGCCAGAATATACCTTTAATCACCCACCCAAATTCCCATTCTGCTCATATTGGTCAGTGGCTCCAGGTCTTCCACATCTGCGCTCACTGTGTCTTTGCATCATCATTGCAGCTGAGAAATGACTGTAACAGCACTGTAGCTGCACTTTTTTTACGTTTATATGTAGTATAGTTGTTGGTCTTTTTGGAGTTTTTCCTTGGGTTATGTGAGGGTCTAAGGGCAGAGGGATGTCGTACACTGTAAAGCCCTCTGAGGCAAATCATGTTTTGTGATAATGGACTCTATAAATAAAATTGACTTGATTGACTTGACTTGTGACATCACAACTTTACATAAGTCCGAACAGCTTTTTTAAAAGGTACAGTCTCTATATACGGACTGTGTGCATTTCTGTGTGGATTGTGTGTTTTGATACTTTTGCAGTATTTATATAGCACCTACTTTGTAATAAAAAAAGACATGGAATCTGACTTTTTAAAATATGGGACCTTTAGAAGAATTTTGCACTTTTTGTCCCCTTCCACTTATTTTCTCCCAAGCAAGACTGAATCAAGAGGCACTCCTGGGAATAGGATAAGAAGTATTAAAATGGCTATCAAACATATTATCTAAACAGAGTAAAGAATAAGATTTAATTAATACAATAAAGACCAGAACAGATTGGTCTCACCTTTATTGTATGATTATATGATATGATTAATATTTTGTTTTGTCTGAAATTATTTTAATGTATTATCTAATTTTACCAGCTTTCTTAGATTTATTCATCTTTTCTATTTATTGTGTAACTATTGATTTTGATGATTTTGACTGATGATTCATTGATTCATTCATATATTTCTATGTATTCATTTAATCATTTATATGACAAACTGACTGACTGACTTGTTGAATGAATGTGATTCACCAGAACAGAGTTTTAATGTTGAAGTCACCTCTTAGACACTATTACCGTAATGCCTCTCAAATACAGGAACCGCTAAACAAGCTGGCAGCTCATTAGGCCATCTTTTATGGAGTGGAGGCTGGCTTGACTGCAGTAAGAAAACACTTACATTTTAGCCAATTTTCCAACACTGCTGATGGATAGCTGACTCCAGTGAGCATAGGTATATATAAAACAGCCAGAAACGTAACTGAGCTGTGTGCATCATTAATGAATATCCTCTGAAAACACTTCTGTTGTGTTGTGATTTGCAGTGCATTCTCCAAATGCAGCGCATGTGTCTTCAAATTGCTGAAGAGATTTTTGTTATTTGTTTGTGTTTTGTCTATTTGCAGCGCAGTTGCTCCTGTTATCCACAGTACTATAACCAAATTCACAATATCAAGTAAATGTCCAGGTGTTTGGAGTTTAAATATAAGAAGTTTGCAGTCACTTTTCAAAACTAACTATTTTACAACTTTTTTCAGTTTTTTACAACAACAGAGAGTGTGTCTATTCCAAAAGTATGTATTTTAACATATCAAAACAAAACAAAACACACAATAACCTAAACTGAAAGATTAAGAAAGGACTGTGTGTGTGCGTGTGTGTCCGTGCATACGTGTGTGTGTACAAGTGTGAGAGAAAGTGAGAGAGAAGCGCTGCAAGACAAAGACAATGACAAGATTGCTGTCACATGAAAGAATGTGTATGCCTCTATATGAATTAAGAGCACAAGCATGAACATACGTGTGAGGTCTGAACACTACAGCTTTTAGCTTCCGCTTGATATATTACTGTGTTGACGGCCAAAGGAATATTCAGCTGATCTGTGTAGGATAATAGTGCAGGGTTAGTTTGCATGCACGACCCCCCGCCTTTGAAACGCAAACATGAACTGTGAAATAGAGAGGAGACTTTTCTGCTGCTCCGTGCAGCGCAGAGGTGAGGAAGAGATCAGAGGAGGGGCCGACAGGTCCTCCTGCAGCAGTGACCTTCCTCTGTGGAGAGTCCAGACAGAAGAGAGGAGAGGAGAAGGAGCTGTGGTTTTGTTTGGCAGGGTTCCACACATAGGTGTGAAAAATGGGGTGTGGAAAACTGAATTCTTTCAGGCAAAGGTTTCCATTTCACAATAAAAGTCCATTTCACACGAATAAAAAAGGGCTCCCAACAGTGATCAAGACCTGTCATCTACACAATGTCTGAGATTCGCCAAAGGGGAAAAGCACTTAACTTAATTAATTGCACTTTATTATTGCTTGGCACCCAACCGCAAGTAACCTGTTTTTTCTTTTTTTTCTGACCTTTTTAAAACCCAATATTTAGAGAAGAATCGATGAGGTCATTGTCATGAAGTATCAAGGTGATAAAATATTGTTAAGTCTTCTTTTTAACTGTTACAGAGGACCTCAGGTCTCTAGGACCTCACATCAGACATAAGTGTTAGTTAAGAATTTCCAATTAAGAAAACTATATAAAGCAAATTGGCTTGATTCCTTTAAAAAACAGGGGAATAAGGCAATGAGCAACAAAAGAAGAAATGACAAATTAATAAATAATCATAAAAATAATAAGAAGAAATATTCTTGAAAGGCATCTGAAAGCAGCCAAAGAAAGTGACTTTGCTCCAGGTTTCAAAGAGTTAAATTACTTTCAATTAAAATATTTACCAAAATCATCATGAAATGATGAAATGATGAAAATACAGTTTGACGAAAAACTAATATTTCGTTGCAAAAATAAATAGAGAGACGAAAAGTGAGAAGTGATTTTGCATGACAGTTTACAAAGTTCATGGTTGCTAGAAAATGTTTACAATCCAACAGCCACCTAAGGTCAGACTCTGTCTCAGAAAACATCCTCCTTTATAACATCCAACATTGTTAGAGCACCTATAATGGAAAATATTCTCTCATCCATCTCTGTGACTGTCACATCCCCTTGACCGTCCAAGTCATGGACGAGCTGTGGTAACATATTTTCATTTTTGCGGGCCCCTTAACACCACCACTCTCTCCTCTTACTCTTTGGTGACTTTGAAACAATGAAACTTGCCTGCAAATGGAGCAGAACAGGAAGCCTTTCTACAGCAATTTGAGGGTGATTCAGTTAATGATCAAACTTGAATGTAAACCTACTTACATATAAGTGGTTAGTTCTATCAAGCAGTTCACAATAATCTAGTGCAGTAAAGTGCTGATTCTGTCTTGGGAATTCATACGAGTGTGTCTCAACTGAGAGGTTTAGGAGAGAATATGGATCAGAAGAAATCAAGCTACATCCAGGTGCCACCAAGCACAAGAAGAAACAGGATCACAAATCCTCCTTTGTACAATAAAAAACCACACAAGAGACAATATTCACAGATACACATCACACAGAAGAGAAAAGAGATGTTATGAGAGCACACGATGGAAGAAGAGTTATGACCAATGGTGCTGCGTGACTTCCCCTTGAGGTGGGGCTAAGGCACTACAGGTAGCTGTGTACTTTTTAAAAATCTGTATTTATATTTTAAAAATTAGAACACAAGTGGTTCCATCTGACTGCTTAACAAACTGATGCCACCCGACAACATATCATGCCACTGCAATAGGTGGCTTTTCGAGTCAGCGTCCTACACCAAAATCACTGATAAAATGGCAGTTTTTGTTGCCTTTGGAAACCCCTTAGGTTCACAAAATTCACTAAGATACTACAGACATTTTTCTGTTAACTTTAGTCGCATTGCTACAAGCTGGTCTGATCAGCAACACGCCAGCAGGTGCACTTCTGGTGGCTGACCAGCCTGGTCAAGTAGCCTTCTGCAGTGCTGCCAGGTTAGTTCAAAACATTATTATTAACCATGAGAATATGCATTCAAAATTATCAACCAAAACAAGCCCATTTTTACTTACATAATCCATCCTTAAGCTGCGCAAATGCACATCAAATTGCCCAATCTGGCAGTGTTTCTTGGGCATAAAATGTTCTCCCCAAGATAGTTTTGGTGTGTACTGTCAGCCAATCAGAGGCTGCCAGCAAAATCCAAATATACTCAAGAGACAAACCAGAATTATCCTTTAATTGATTGAAACTTTGCAGAGAGTGGCAAGAGATATGCAGTCAGTAGAGAATAATGATGCAGGATGTAAAACGTTTCAGTGGGAGATCACCACTGGAAACCAAAATATTAAACAGAGTGGGACATCAGGACACTAAGAGGGCCCATGAATTTTTCATGCAACGTACTGGGGTCCTTTTATACCTAAACATATTGCTCAGAGCACACATGCCTCGTTCCCCTGATGGTGATGATGACCCACATGATAATCTATCAGTGTCTGCTCTGCAGCTTAGCCATAGATCCAGGAAACATTCCACATGCAATAAAAGCCTCTCATTGTAAAGGTCATCTCGCTTTGCTACCACACTGATTGCTTAAGTGATCTGAGTTGCTATGCAAAGCCATGCCAAACATGCTGAGATGCTGGATGCTCTTGACAGAAAGAGATGTGTACAAGCATTTCTTATTTAGAGTTAGACAAAAACAACTGTAAGTCAGTGCCCTTGTTGTCTGAAATGACAAGTGTGGAGATGCTCAGTTAAATATGGGTTAGCTAATCCAGCATTCTATCCATGAATGTAGTAAAGGTGGCACAGTGGTAGAATTTTAATCAAATTCTAGTTCTTTTTCTCATGAGCCAGTTACTATTTCAATCACAGCTGTATTATCATGTGTTTCTCTTTATTTATTTATTTATTTTTTGTGTACAAAATGCTGTGCAAACATTCCATTGGAAGTTTGCTGTTGGAATCCCAAGTGGGGATTTGTAAATTCTCAGTGTTCAAAAGCAACTCAGTCACCTGATGAAAATTGTTAATTACAATGTATGTTCCATTTTCTTGTTTCATACATATGATAAACATTTCTGAATTGATGTAGTATATGAGCTGACTTTGACATTGCTATGTGGAGCAACATGTTTTCATCTGAAGTCATCACATATTGCCGCTTCATCAGTGGACTTTTACATCAACATAATATGCACAAGGCATCCTTCTGTGTCTACTGTTGATTGTTTGACAAAAGCACATCATTAGTTTTAGAAGAAAAAAAAAGTTTGGCTCAACCTTCATACGGTAGGCAAACATTAGGCTTGCAGGTGAAAGTCTGGGGTTTGATGGACCCAACAGCCACCCCTTACACCCTTATATCATGCCCTCACCTGCAGCATTTCAACCTGATGCCCTAAAATGGCATATGCCCACAAGGATGACCTGATGCCACCTATCCGTGTATCATACTGCCACATACAGGTGCCATCCAGCTGACTGGTGGCATATCATAACAACGCACGAGGTTCTATCTGGCTGTGTTATAGACCGATGCCACCTGGTGGGGTATCATGCTGCCATAAAAGGTGACTTTTGGCTGTGGTGTCATGATGCCAAAGTCCCCGAAAGAGCAGTGGTATCTGACTACTTTGGAATGAGAACAGGCTGGGTGGAGGGGATGGTAGATGGAATAACACAAAAGCCAAATGCCTACCCAACTGCAAACCATTGTTTGCAACCAACGAACAACACAACCAGTTGTGATTAGTGGGGCCCTGCTGCATTTCTTGCCCAGATAATGGTGCAAGAAGTGACTGTTTTTTACTGAGACTTGCTGCTTTGCTGGTGGGGATTGTGCCCCTATAACCAAGTTTTATTAGCCAAAATATGATCTTTTTTTCTGTTAGAATGTAAAGTTTCAACATTTCTTCTACATAATAACATGTAAATCTAACTTATCCGTCAATGCCAATATTTTCTCCTGCAATTTGGCCGTCAAAAAACATTATTGCTGGACTATCTCAACTCTCTCACCATGTATAAGTGAAAAAGTCTTTCCCGTAGTGATGAATCCACAAGGTTTTCAGCAGTATTAGCAGCTGTTTTCAGGGAGAAAGCTCACTGCACACTACCTCCCCAACACCAAACAGCAGCAGGTGATTACTAGCTGGTGATCATGGTGGAGCTTTTAGAAACTAAAGAGGAGGTGGACACAAACACAACTCAAATGAATGTTGGTCTTTTCTGCTGAAAGTGTATGTAAATTACACCGTTGTCCCATGTCCACCATAATACCTATAAGCTGATGATGCTGGGATTTACATTTTGTGATTCTTGTAGAACTGACTCCTTTGGCAAATAAAATAGATTTAATGGTGCTTTATATTTTGTACTGGCTTCAGTTGCTGCTGGTTATCAATTTTCTCATCATGGACATAGTGCTGTTAGTCATGTTCCCGCATCTAATCAGACTTTTGTTTATTTTTTAGCTGTTGTTAATGATTGTGACACAGAATGAACTCAAACCCAAATGCATGACGCACAAACTTTGAGAGCAGTGTTCAAGTTTGTGTTGGCTTTTTTCCAAAAACAGTGGTTTAAACCAGAAAAGGCAGACTTAACCAGGCAGGGGGCAGGCAAAGCCTTAAACGTCCAGGGGGCAGGCGAAGGTTCAGGCAGGCAGGATCAGGCAAACAGAGAAATAATGCTTGAAAGCCAGAGTGAATGCAAACTGGCAATCGAGCAAAGACTGAATGGATGTGGGCTGGTATATATGCTGCAGGTCTAATTGGGGAACAGGGAGCAGGTATGTTGTTGTGTATGTTGGTGCCGGAAAGTGTGGTGATGGGAACAGTGGGAAAGGGGTTACTGCAGGACCAGGGAAAAAGGAAGGATTTGAAATGACATGGAGAGTCAGGATGTGGCAGAGAAACAGAGTAAACAACAGACTGAATAACTAGGAGCTGGATGGAGTTGTGACAGCTGTTAGGTTTTATTGCCATCATACCACCTCATGTGAGGAAGGGCAGCGGGGTTGTGGAGTGAGTACAGCAATTGAACTGTTGGAGTTCTATGTTGCCTGCAAGCACTGACTCTGTCAAAGTGAACCCTACCAACTAACAGTTTGCACAGCAGATTGACAGTGGTTTGAAGCTCTTGTTAAAGGAACAGTGTATTAAAAATGATCTACTGCATCTGGTCTTATCATATTATCATTTTTAAATAGAGCCACCTTTTCTGGAAAAATACATTTCTGCTTCTTAACCTTTTGAAACCTGGGTTGCCATCAGTTTTCTTGTTGTGCATTCAGGCACCTTTCACAAGCTATTTGAATTTTTATTACCTGAGGAAATTGGTATAAAAATCATGACTGTCCCACAAATTATACAAAAATAATTTAAAAAATGTTACAAAAAATAAAATAAAATATAGAAAATGTATTCATGGATAAATTTTCATTTTCAGCACTTATTTATGGTATTTTCATGTTTAATTTTTGATTATTTTCAGTTAATGTTTTTGTAACTTTTTTCAATATATTTATTTATTTTTGTGTTAATTTTTGGGTCATATATTGTTCAACTTCTTGTTTCTCAGGTTTAAAAGGGAGCAAATACATCCTTCCTAGAGCTATGGCTCCTATGATGTAAACCTAAGGATATCCATTTAACTGAGAGTATATTTGGGGTAAAATGCAGCTGGAGTACTGTCTGAGAGGCTTATCTCTTATGTGCAGAGGCGTGGTAGTAAAACTGCTAACCACTGAGTGATGTCAAGGGCTGATTTTCACACTCGCAGAGACAGCAGACACGACAAAACTCTCTTTGAGTAGGTTGCAATGGTTGTTTGGAGCCAGCAGTGAAGCAGATGGTAGCAATGCAAACTTTTGAACATTCAAGTGCAATGAAGGTGCCTTAATGAGTTATTATGACATGGTAGTGTTCTTTGTTCCACTACAGAGACATATGATATTCTATATTTTTCGATAAATCTCATGAAATGACTCACTCAACCAGGAATGTATCATCCAGCAAGTATTGTGAGTGTATCAAAGCCTGTTATATCTTCTTTTCTCTGTACCATAGTGCTTCATTTTTGTCAAAACAAATCAGACAGCAATGACTGACACTTTCTATCATTACCATAAACACACACACACACACACACACACACACACACACACACACACTTCAGATTATTTGGAACCAATCTCACGTACCAACACGTTCTCATCCCAAATCGTCACATGTTGACACTTTGCAGTGGACTTCCATGTCTACATTTTATACTCTAGGTATCCTTCTGTGTCCGCTGTTTATATTCTAGGACGCTGCTTCTGTGATGTCAACAAATGCACGTGGTGGGATTACATGGCACGTGGTTATGTTTAGACAACATGAGCACATGGCAACCAATGCTAAAACTTCAACAAGAGCACATGTTGGCATGAATGATTAGGATCACACTACAAGAGCATGGATAGTTATGATTACAGGAGTATAGTTAATATAACCTAACAATACTCTATTTAGGCTATTTCTCTGTTGTTTTAAACACGACAGCTGCACAGTCTGCAGCTCTTAAATTTTGAACTTGATGCAGATGATTAAAACACCATAATCAAGAACTGAATTTAGGTCTGACTGTGTTCTTTAGCCTTGTAAAAGATAGACATTAATCACTTTAGTTTTCAGACAAATCAAAGTTAAATTAATTTTACTGGTTTAATATTTGTGATTAATAACAACTGACTAACACATCAGCTGTAATATACCAGCAGTGTAAAAACAGACTTCAGCAAATCAGAACTAAGCATATAAACACAACCCATATTGGTAACTGTATGGTATGATATGAAGGAATTACACCACATTTGCAAGTAACATCATCCTGATTTAAAAACATAATTGAACTGTTAATGTTTAATGCTAACTGTGATTTTATAATAGCTTCTTGTAGAGTCACTGTGGACAAGAACACTACAGACACATTCAGTAGTTCAGTGAGAGCAGCAGAGGCCTTGAGAATAAAATTAAACAATATTCTTGCTGAGCTTTTCTGATAAACGATGGGTTCCCATGTTAAGTAGAAAAAATGCAGCCAGATGCATACATTAGGTGCTAATGAAACTGCACGGCCTTGTTCAGTGGTATTTATGTAATTTTATGTTTCAAAAAGGTAGATAAGTGCATTTCTAAGTTTTTTCTTCTCAGATGACAATCTGTATTATTCATAAACTGACACTGATTATAAAGTGATGCTGCTCTATGATGTTTTGAAAGGAGCTTCTCAGGTGATTTCAAGCCAAAACTCGGAACATGAACTGCTCCTCACCGGGTCAGCTCTGCAGCATAAGTTACTGTGGTGATCTACGAGAGAGCCCCCTTTTTAGGACCGAAAAACTCTGGCTTTTCGTTTCAACATACCTTACTAAAAGACTAATCACGCTTAGGCAGGCTTAGCTAGGCAGGCAGGCTATGTCTTACAGCATCCACCGTTCCCTCCACCTCTCGATGACAAAGTCCGCTCATATACTGTTGATGATATGCTGCGTTGATGATCCTCAAACGTGCAAATGTTACTTATCCCTGGTTTGCAGAAGGCCATCAAATACTGCCACTTTGTCAGTGATTTTGGCATGAGACACCGATGCCAAAAGATACCTTTCTTGGTGGTATGATACGCTGCTGAGTAACATCAGTTTGTGATGGCGCTGGACAGAACCTTTCACAGTGCTATGATACGGCATTGGTCGGCTTGATGACACAGCAATATGGTATGCAGACGAATGGCATCAGTTGAAAATGCGAACTGACGGAAGCTGTCTCATCCAGCCACATTGATGTGTTCGTGTGATATGCCACTAGATGGAATCAGGTTGAAACACTGCCAGTAACAACCGTAAAATAAGGAGAGTCCCTGTAGGACGCGGGAGCCTGGTGTTAACTACCAGTATGAATGTAGAGCCAAAGCATACTTTATTTTAAACCTTACCACCTGTGCCTTTGTTGCCTAATCCTAACCATGTGCTTTTGTTGACAGACCTGTTTGTTGCGGCATCCCGGAATGTAAAGAGCAGACACAGGAGGATACTTACAGCGTAATATGTAGACGTGAAAGTCCATC
The DNA here is from genome assembly GCF_008729295.1 of Plectropomus leopardus. Lineage (NCBI taxonomy): Eukaryota > Metazoa > Chordata > Actinopteri > Perciformes > Serranidae > Plectropomus > Plectropomus leopardus. The sequence goes on from NC_056483.1 coordinate 22,811,111, forward strand.
GACAAAACAGCTATTTGTGACAACAAATAGACAACACAATGTCATGTAACACCTAGTTTTGTTGTTTGTTGGTCTCAAACTGTTGTCAGCAGTTATCTAATGTTTAGCCACCTCCTCATATCAAAGTCAGCTCATATACTGTACAAGGAATCAGAAGTATATCATGTCAGGAACACTGATGATTCTATGTATGAAACGTAAAAATGTTTCACATCTTTGGTGTACAGAAATGTACAGAGCCAGCATTTTCTTCAGGACACTGGGTTGCCCTGCTGCTTCTGATAATCATGAGAGCACCAAACGTCTATTAATCCACAGCTGAAAATAATCCCTGACAAATGCACTATATCACTGCAGTGACCGGCTGATTAGGAGAATCAGTCTTTTCTTTCAATGAAACTATAATTTCGTGAGGTGCTTTTAAAGATTTACCTCTTCAATATTGTTCAAAGCGTGCTTTGTTGTTTAATTGACAAGTGTCAGCCTGTTGCTGTCAGTCTTGATGGCAATTTATCCCATCAAAACTTTCTTCACAAATTTGCGGCTAACATCCCGTGGAACCATGGCTTCAAAGATCAGACAGAGCATGTTTTGCAGGTTGTTGCATCTTTCTGTTTCTATTATTGTTGCTAGGCAACCACGCAATAACCCAAGCTTATTTGTTATTTTAGTATGAGGTATACTCCCAGATCTGTACTTTAAAATCTTCATTAAAAGATGGACAGGTGGGGGCGTCCGGTGGCTGAGTGGATGAAGCAGGTGCCCTGTGAATAAAGGCGGTGTCCATTCTGCAGGGGCCTCAGGTTTGGTTCCCGCTCGAGGCCCTTTGTGCATTTCATTCCCCCTCTCTCCCCCTTTCACGCTACTGATCTGTCCTGTCTCATAAAAGCTAAATTGCCAAAAAATAATCTTTAAAAAAAAAATTAGTAGGTGGAGGCACTTGCTCCGGCTTTGATTGAGTACTGGCTCAGATAGTAAGTTGGACACAGCGACACAGAGATCCGGGTGAGACCCTCAGAAAAAGGACTAATCACAGCCCTGAAGGCTGGTCCAGGAGCCTTGCCTGGTTGATGGTTTAAGGCTTATTTTAGGATGAGTCAGGGACAGTTTGACAATCTGCTGTCAATCGTCTGGCCTAATTATGGTTGGTAAAACATTAGAAAGTAGTTGAGGCGACAATTTGTCAGCTTGCCTTGGGCAAGAGTTAAAATGAGCGCACATCCTTTTTGACAGAAATCTTTTCCATTTTAACCCACACCATAATCTGTTTCCCAAATCTATCCAAGTAAAGGGTTTTCTCTCCCAAAGCTCTGAAGGCAAACTTCTCCCAACAGTAAAGTGAGCTAATGTGGGCTGAGTACAGCCATGAACTGTTAGGGTGAGTCCATTATGACATCATCAAATATATCTGCTCTGTCAGTGCGTTCAGCCAATGAGCCACCTTCAGCGTCCACCTGGAACATGGCTGGACGGCGCTGAGAACACGGCTGGACAGAATCGGTGGTGCTGTTATTATATACTGGTGGATGGCCAGACGGCACCCGGCACATCCCTATGATACGCAATAGGTGCTGTCACTTGAGGAAGTGGCAGGATGGAACTGGGTGTGTGCGCATGAAACACAGAAAGATGTCTTTAGATTGAACCACTGATGGTAATTACTTAATTTAAGGAGTGCAAGAGCCCATATACGATGTGCAGGAAGGGTGGTGGATGGGTCCCACAAACAACTGACTTTCATGCTGGAGTACATCATGTTCTCATTCCAACTCTTCACATGACTGTTAGTGACCCTCCACGTTGACTTATGACATTTTAGGCATATGCCTGCGTCAGCTGTTAACACTCTGGGATGCCGTTACAGTGATGTCAACATGGTGGGATGAAGCAGCATGGTCCTTATGTTTACATAACAGTGCTGACTGTCAGGATGGTTAGGATTAGCTACCAAAGTCACAGACGGTTAGGTCTAGGCAAAAGAGGCACACGGTAAGGTGTAGAGAAACAAAACGCACACATCAACATGGGAAGCGAACTCTGGACTCCAGCACAAAAATAAGTTGTTTGTGGGACCCATCCGACTCGCCAACCCTTCGTCCAATTGCACTCTTTCTATTATGTGGTAACCGGCAGCGTTTCATGTACATATGAGCGGTTCCATCAGGCCGAGTTCTCAAATAATGGCACCCATGCCTGTTGTATGTGGACGTGCACGGTGCCGAGCACATCCGCCTATTGTGTCCGAACGTGTTCTAATCTGATGCCATCCAGTTGTATTCTGGCTGGATGCGGAAGGTGTGCTTTTGGCGCCACACACGTACGATGAAAGCACTGACAGAGTCATTTGACAAGTTGGGAGTGAGAACAGACAGGTTAAAACATGTCCTGTCTGATCAGGGCCTGCAGGCTGTGGTTGACTAAAGGAAACCACAAGTTCAATCCCCTGTGCCTCAGTGGTGTTTTGTAGCTGACCCTGACCTCTGACCTTCCAGAAAGACAAAAACAGTATGTTCCCACAGGGACCAATAAAGAAAAAAGGTTCCATTAAAAGTTCATTGGCTTTTATCCTGTATTACCCCCCCCGCTCAGAGATGACATTCTCTATGCATCAAAGGTAAAAAGATACTACAGGCTCATCTCACAGACCTCTCATACTGCTCAAACACCAAAGCTGCATCATCCTGACATAAGGCTGCTGCAGGAAGGATGTGACACTGAGCTCAGAGGTTGACGATGATAAGACCAACTGAGACCCAACCTCCTTTAAAAAAAAAGATAAGAGCAGGGAGGCACAAAATAAGCAGTACAGGTAAATTCTGATGAACTTAATTGTGAGTTAATACCTTCTTGGTGTTCCCAATGCACCAGAGATACTCAACTTGCTTTGGGGCCACTTTCACAAAATGCCAGGAGGCCAGGGGCCAATCACAGCAGCCCCATATATGTCTCTGGGACATGTCTAGGATTTTAGAACATTTCCTGGATTTTAGGACATTTTTCAGATTTAGGCAGTTTTAGGATTTTTCAGATTTTAAAGCATTCACTGGATTTAAAAACATTTAAAGGATTATAGGACATTTCTAGGATTACAGGACATCTTGCAGATTTCAGGACATTTATCAGATTTTTGGATATTTGTAGTATTTTGGGATGTTTGTAGGATTTAAAGGATTTTAGGACCTTTCTTGGATTTTAGGACATTTCTCAGATTTTAGAACATTTCTCATTTTACAACGTTTCTTGGATTTTACAACGTTTCTAGGATTCTATGATGTTTCTAGGAATTTTGGACATAATGCGGATTTTAGGGAATTTCTCAGTTTGTAGGATGTTTGTAGGATTTTGGGATGTTTGTGGATTTAAAGATCGTTTCTAGGATTTTAGGACCTTTCTCAGATTTTGGGAAATTTCTCAGATTTGAGGGTGTTTCTAGGATGCTGGGACATATTGTGGATTTCAGGACATTTGTCAGATTTTAGGATGTTTGTAGGATTTAAGGACATTTGTAGGATTTTAGGATGTTTCTAGGATTATAGAACATTTCTTGTTTTATGCACTCTAGCACCTTATATGCACTAAAAGTACAAAAACAATCCATAATGTGAATCTCCAAATTTTTTAATTTGAATTAGAGCATGATTTAGGGCCAGCTGGCACCCTACAGGGGGGCCAGCTTTGGCCTGTGGGCCATAAATTGAGTATCACTGCAATACACAGTAGTGTTGTAGATATTACTCGCTATGTACTACTATATGGGCTTTTGGGGGGGCTTTGGCTCTTATTGGTATGCTTGTTGTTCTCCACAACCAGATACTATAACCATGAAAGCTTGGGAAGCAAGATAACGAGAGATGAGACAGTTTGGTAGAAAGCATTATTATTGTGGCAGTCACATTAATGAACATTACTGAATGCACAGGCAATTAATTACTGCTTGCATCATCACCCTGGAAAAAGTGTTTAATTATTTTTTGATGCACTCTGTTGCACTCAGCGAGCTTCGTGGAGTGTGCTCAGGCTGACAAAATGGATGCTGGCAGGGAACCAGCTAAACTGTGGTTTCACTGCCTAATGGCTATTGTACTGGCAGGGCAGATGGTATTTCTTGACAGTGGAGATGCACTGAGGTCTGCTGCAGCAGAGGTGACACTGCTTCGTTTTAAAGGCTTTTTTTTTTTCTTGTCCTAATGATCAATGTCTGCAGCAGCTGAACAGGGCAGCTCAACACACCGAAACATATCACACTGCAGATGTGGATGTTCTTTCTCAAACTGAAGAACAAGTCTGAACAGGAAAGTAGCCAGGATTTTAGACAAACTGAAGTCCAAGTTCCCTCGACTTCCAGGGAGACACAAAAAGTGATTAAAATGTATTATTCATCCAGTTAATTGGAAATATTGTCTGCAAATTTTTATTTTGCACCATGAAGGTTAACAAGACTGAAGGTTTCTACACACTGACAGGAAAGAAAGAGATGCTGAATCCTTTATTTTTTTTATTCCTCTTTTAAAATTACACTCTCACAAATCACCATGTAGAATAATTCCCATGATCTGCCACTGCTATGGCCTAACCCCTAACCCCTAACCCTAACCGGTCAGAACGTGACACGAAAGCCACTTTGTTAGGAATGGATAATACTGTTGGGTTCATATACCTACCCTGAAAGTTTAGGGAAGCATCGAGTTCATGGTTAAAATAAACCAACTACTGACTGGGGGTAAAACAGAGCCGAAAGAAAATGTTGGCATTCTGTTTCTACAAACCACTGAATACATTGGTACTTTTCATATGTATCCTATCAACGTTTCTAAAGTGACAGTATATGAGCTGACTTTGTCATCGGGAGGTGAAGGGGATGGTGGATGGCGTGTCATCTAAGTGAGACACCTGCTGAGCTGCTGTCTGTTTGAGACCAACAAACAAGAAAAGTGGTTGTTTTTTAGCAAATCATTACTGCATCTCCAAGGGCCCTTTAGCCACCACCACGTTTTTTAGCGACCCGTTGTGTTTCCTTAGCCCATTGTCACTTTGAAGTCGTCAAATAGCTCCACTCTGTCTGACAAACATGACGCCAAAAGCTACCTTCCATTTCCTGCTGGAGTGCTGGATGGCACTGGGCGTGTCTACATGCAACACGTACGGGCGGCATCACTTGAGAATGCAGCTGAATGGAAACAGTCACGTGGGCATGAAACACTAGAGGACAACATCAGGTTATAATGCTGCCGGTAACCAAGTAATATGAGGAGCGTGAGTGCGTGTGGGGAGGTGGTGGATGGTCCCACAAATGACTTACTTTCGTGTGGGAATCTGGAGTTTGCCTACCATGTTTTTTTTTCTACACCTTACCATTTGCCTCTTTTGCCTAAACCTGTCTTTGACTTTTGTTGTTAAATCTAACCCACCAGGCAGTCCTGTTGGTCGCAATGTGCTGTTTTCTACAACTCGCTATGTGCTTCTTTAGCCAAAACCTTACCATCTGTGCCTCTTTTGCCTAATCCTTAACATGTGCTTTTGTGGCCTAAACATAACTTTGTGCTTTTGTAGCGTAATCCCACCATGTGCTTTTGTTGACATTTGAGTGTCAATAGTGGCGTCAACAGCAGATGCAGAAGGATACTTAAGAGTGTAATACATAGACATGGTAGTCCAGTGATCAAGCAGCAATATGTGACGACATGGGATGAGAACATGTAGGTTTCCTGCGGCTTCTCACACCCACTGCGTTTACTTTCTCAAAGTATTCTTGCAGAGAAATCTACTAATTTGTGGGACATTTTTTAAGTTGCTCACTGAATGTTTTCCCTTTTTTTTAATCAAACCAGTTTCAAAGGGTTCAATGGGTTAATCTGGCCCTGGGTTTTGTGGATTTGTAACTTGTCGCTATTTTCCGTCTTTGCTCATGACAGACAAGAGTGATAATTCATAGCAGCTGCTGGAGGTCCTCGTCAGCGAGCTAAACGTCAATATATGTCATATTTAGGCGTGTTGAACAAACCACAGATGCAGTTATTTTTCTTTAATTTTTAAAAAAACAACAGATTTAAAGAAAACAGAAGGATGGAAGCAGAGGGACGGAGCTGAGGAACAGTAACTAGATCATGTGTCAGAGCCCTGATGTGACACACAGTGGCTCCAGTCTGCTTTGGCGCTTTGTTTGCTCAGAATCCAACACTGAGTCATAGTTTTAATCAAACAAGTCTGACATGCTGTATCAGAGTACCGGCATACAAGATCACATTAACGTGACGGTTGAGCAGAGGCTCTCTTGTTTTCACAGCAGGGCTCCACATCTGTCAGGAATTTCTCGGGTTTTTTTCAGCAAATGAAAAGATTTTTTATTTTGAATGATTATTAATTATTAGCCTGGAGGAGATTAACAGCTGATTAAATGAGTCATTATGTGCCAAAACTTGATGGAAAAAATCCTTTATTATTGAAATTATTTTGCTCTATGGTCAATTTGACAACAATTATGCAAAAAACTAACAAACTAACAAATAAACCTCAAATAAATATTGTAATAACTTTCAATTAAACAACAATGCACCACATTGGTGTCAAAAGTAATCAGGCAAACCTTCAAATATTTCTACCGACATGTTAAAAGACTTCCTTCTCATCTTTTCTTCTTAATTCAATAAACTCAGCACTTACTGAGGAGTACTGAGGTTCTCTCTCATTTTTATTTAACATTTGAAAACTTTCAGGTACAGATTTATTTTTGACTTTATGCAGGATTGCCACTTTTTTAGAAAATCAAAAAGGGTCAAATGTAGTAAATATATGAATAATCAGGAAAAATTGTTTTTGAAAAATAATAACAATGTTTTGAAATTTGTTTCAACACCATGGTCCCTTCTGCTGAAGCATGACTTTTCTATGAAAGAGAAGTTGTGTGGGGTTTGGAATGAATGCAGCAAACTGCGAAAGGATCCCCACAAACAGCATACGCTGAGCAGCCAGTCAGACCAGAGGGGAGAAATTAAACTGAAACAACAGACGAAGAGAGGGAGGAGAGCTGGCATCAGGGTGAGACTGACCTGACTTGGATCGAGAGCTGTTCCTCTACCAAGCCTTCTTCTGACTAATGTCCAGTTGCAGGAGAATAAACTGGATGAGATGTCATTGAGGCTCACTCAGCAACGGGAGATCAGAGACTGCTCTGCACACATCTTCATAGAGACATGGTTAACCCCTAACATCCTGGATCAAGCTGTTGCACTGGATGGGCAGACCTTTTTGGAAGCCATAAGAACACAAGACTCTAATGCATATTCAAAAAAAGCACCTTCAATTGAATGATGCCATCAGCAGCAAAATGCTGAAAGAACTGGATGGAACCTTCATAGCAGCTGCTGATTTTAATCAAAAAATCAAACAAGTAATTTATAAATCTACCTTCTACCTTCTATCTACCCTAAATAGAGTTTTGAACAGAGCCATGGTGATTTTTTTTCCAGACCACTTTTCCATTCCTCTAATAACTAAAAGAGTTAATATAAGTTTAAAATATTCAGATCATAATGAATACTACCACCTAAGATATCTAAATAAGTTAACCCTTTATTACCTGGTCTGATATCAGCTTTGTTGTGCTGCAACCAGACACCTTTCACAAGCATTTAAAACGTATGGAATCAGAGAGAACTGGTGGTTTGATTTTGTTTGAAAACATGGAAAAAAGGGCAATGAGCAGCTTGGCAGAAAATGTTCTGGAAATTAACAATAACATTAATAAATTACAAATTATGGGCCATTTCTTGTTAAGCTGATGATTGCCTTCTTACCATATGTTTGAAAGAAATCAAGTCATTTTGCCCTGGTTTCAAAGGGTTAACATGTAGTTCAAAGCATTTGTAGAAGAAGCTATAGGAAGCGCATACATTTTGCTGTAGATCTAACCTTCTGATTCAAATGGAATATTTCATTACAAGCTTTAAAAATAAGAATCAAAACCGTAATGTCAGTTTTATGTTGAATTTTTATATAGTATGTGAATATGTGATTCATATGTGAGGTCAATAAATTAATAATCTGTGTTGACATGAGAAATGATGTAATGCATCTTCAATGAGAATTATTTAAAGATAAAGGGATCCGTATAAAATGTGCCTCTTTTTTGTTATTTGCACACAAAAAAAAGAGAAAAAAATGTCTAACAATGTTTTGTCTACAATATATCTGTGGAAATTAAAATATATTAAAAGAAGATCAGGCACACTATGGATGAATCAGGTAAGTGAAAATTAGGATTTGTTTTCCTTTTTTTAAGGAAAATATATTATTTGCAATGCTGTTTCATCTTTTCTCTCCAGGAGTGCGATTGCATGGATGGTTGATTTTCTTTGGTCTTAATGGAAAAGCTTAACCTTTAGCACCCACATATAGCTTTGCATGACAGCCTGTCACACCAAAAATCTAATTGTTTTACAATCCACATCTACTGCAAAGTTTCACATGAACATTGTGGACTTCATCTTTCAAATGTCACCATCGCTGTGCTTGTATATGCTGAGGAGTCAAACTGATTCCAAGGTGACTCTTAAAGTGTCCTCATCACATTGTGACATGCCAGCCCTCTGAGCACAAGGAACCACTGGCTATCACATGTCACCATCTGACTTCTCTGCCCAGATGACTTTGACATGGCAAGAACCACAGTGCTGGCTTCACTTACACACGCAGAGCATGACCTGACAAAGATTTAAAGGGGACAGTTCAGGGGTTGTTGTGTATTGTGGGATTTAATGGATTATTTGCAAGTTTAATCAAAAGGCAAAAAGCAATAATTCTGATCAAATATAAATACTTAACCTCTCACATTTAAATTACAGTTGAGCAGGCTTTGTATACCTGAGGAGAACTTTGGTCAACTTTCCCCTTTGTTGTTATCCTTACATATGCAATGTGCTAGGCTCATTTTGTAAAAAGAAAATATTTTGGAGATGGTTAAATAATGTGGCCAGGTCAAAGAACTCGACCAATTGGTGTCACAATATTCATGGAAATATTTTATTATATAAGGCTTAGAGGGCCCCAGGGATGACATTTTTCTTTTGGCCAACCCGGAAACTAACGTCTCCCCTCGTGGTATTACAGTAAAACCAGTATTACTGTAGGACAGAATTTTTTAAAAAGTGAACCAATCCATTTACTCTTTGAAACTTGAGTGAACTGGTTTAACTTATATGAGAAAGATGGGGAGAAGGTCATGAGCAACAACAACAACAACGACATGGCCCGAAAAATGGCAAAGAAAGGAAAAAAATTGCAAGAAAAATTACCAGAAAATAAAAAAGTTAAAATAAAAAAATAAGAAAATGAACAAGAAACCACTGAAAATGGAAAAAAGTATTTTCAGTATTTTTTTTGTATTTTCTGTTAAATAATTCTAAATACCTTTTTTTCTAATTATAAATATAGGTTTCTGGAATTTTTCCCCCTATTCTTAGGGGTATGATCTTCTCATAGTTCTTCCCTCTTTTTAAAAATAGATCATTAATGTAAGGTCATTTTCTTGTTTACCAATGTCTTGCAGATTTGCTCATTGCTTTTTTCCCCAATGTTTTTTGAAAGAAATCAAACCAATTTGGGTTCTAAGGGTCAAAGCTTGTCAAAATAATCTGGATGCAATGGTCAATGGATGTCAATCCAGGTTTCAGAGAGTTAATATGTTGATCATTTCAATGCCATGTCTTAATGCAGAATCCTTTCTTTCATGCCTTTTCACTTTGTCCTCATTCCTTGTCGCTTCTTCACTGTCCCCTATCAAAATAAAGGCTGAAAATGCCTTCCCAAACAAACTTTAAATAGAATTACTGCACTGATGATTGCTACAGTTTATCATAAGGAAGTGGAAAACTATTGAACACTATTCCCCGACATAAAACACATTTCAGAAATTAGGGAGCTACTTGCAGTGGAAGAAAAAAGACTGGTGTTGCAATAACTCTGGCAACAGCTCACAGAAAATCTTATTAAAAAATACTTGCAATATGAACAGTCTGTAATCCTGGTGATTTGTTTGTGTTGTTTATGTTTTCCAGTTTTAAACTGTTTATAGCTTTACTGGAATTCCAGCTCAGTTTACACCAGTATGAGTACATTGCTCCACGCCTGTGTGTCATTTCAGCAAATGATTGTGTCGTAGAAAATTATTATTTTATACTAATGAATGACGTAATCATGAGTAATTGTAATTGTATGTATCCGTGATTCATCCATGGTCATGTTTCAGAGTCCTTCACTGTCTGCATGCAGGCATGTAAAGAGGCTCCAGATGTCTGAATGACAAGATACTGCAAGAGCAAAATGTGGTAGATGTTAAGACTACAATGAAAGACAAATCTGTACTGTTTAACCCCTTAAAACCTGGATCGACATCACTTTTCTCTTTCTGCATTCAGACACCTTTCAGAAGTATTTAAACATTTGAAGCAAATTAGATTAATATCTTCTAAAAACATAGGAAAAGGGGAAATAAGCAACTCGGTAAGGAAGATTGGAAGATTGCAAAAATTGGTAGATTTGGAGAAATATTTTTAAAAAGCTTGGGAATATTTTGCCGAGAGCTAGATTTCTGATGATCACAGTCAAATATTTAAGATTATTTAAAAATATTATTTTCCAGAATATTTGTTTTATATCATGAATTTACTGTGAACCAGCTGATGGCTGGGACAAATAGTTAAAAAAAAAAAAATTACATACAGCTCAGAAAAAATAATACGAGCCACTCAGTCACCTACCAGGGAAAAGTGCAATTTTTAAAATGCAAGACTTCGTTAGGGTAATGATCCTTTTCTTTTGAAGCCATAAATCAGTGGAATACCAACAGAGATAATAACATGCACCAAGTTTTAAAAGCTTTTCATATTTGACAAAACGATGGGTACTATGGCAGCAAACCTGCACACATTTGTGAATTAATGTGTGTGTGTGTGTGTGTGGCTGGGGTTCAGGATTTGGGATTGCACAGCATCGCACATATAATTAAAAAAAAAAAATGTATTTCAAATTTTGCACATATTTGTAAATGTTGGGGGGTGGGAGGGGGGGAGACTGGTTTTAGGTTGTGGGAATGACAGTGCCCTGATAATTGTATAGCTGCAATGTTCCACAAATTTGAGATTTTTCATGATTATGTGGTGTGGGATATGGGGATAATAATGTTTGTAATGTTTGTACTTTACTCAATCAAATTCTGTCATTAATGTAGTTGTTTTTCAGCTTTTCTGAAACCTGGTACAATGCATCTTCTTGTTTTATATGTTTTATTGTGCACTGTCTCTGTCTAAATAAAATTACATCACATCGCATCCAGCTGACTTTAGAGCAGTCACTTTAACACCTCAGCCCACACACACTTTAGCTGATGGGAGAGAAAAGTGCTCCTCCCAAAAGGATGATCCCTGATTGGTCTCTGAATTAATTAAGAGCAGATATTAGGAGAAGCACAAGTTGTGCCCATTGCGACAAAAAGGGCAAAGTGTTCTCAGTGTGCCCGGGAGACTAATAATATTCCAGCAGGATCTCTTCTATCTTAATGACTCGGGACATGCTATACCTGCCCTGCACTTGCCGGGTCGCTGCTCCACCCCCCCCCCCCGCCACCACCACATCCACCACAACCTCCACCCCCCTCCCTGTATGCTCCTATCTAATGCTACAATATTGTTTTATAGCCTCTCAGACGAGTGACTGCATAAGCACTCAAGAGTTGGACACACCCACACTAAATACGCACACTTAGAAAAAAGATATAATGTAAAGGGGAAGTTTTTCTCTTGTGCTTGTCTCTGTTTTTTAAGGCCTGAAAAACATCTGTGATTAAAAAAAAAAAAGAAAAAAACAAAAAAGTCCCGCACAGGAAACAAATTGTAACATTCTGCGCTCATAATAAATATTTCAGAATAAAGACTGCATGTAAAAGATGCATTCCTTTGTTTTTGGATGCAAAGATTCGCGCATGTTTGTATCAAGCGGTCAAGGTGACAGCGAGGGGCGGGTGAGGACTAGATTTGCAGAGGTGTGGAGTGTGTGGATGCCACAGTGATCCACTAGACTGACGTCTCTCCGGTAGCGCAGACGAAGACCGCAGCCCGGTTATTTTACAGACTTCAGTACAGCCAAGCAGTCGACAGTCTCTCCCGCAGAGACACAGAGAGGGGAAGAAGAAGAAGAAGGGGTAAAAAAAAGAGAACTTCAGAAACGACAAGCTGTAGTTTTGCAGCATGTTCAACCTTCGGCAATCTCCGTTTAAACACACTCGCCCAGCAACTGTTTGATTTTGCTGGTGTGTTGGCAATTTTGGGAAACCTTCGCCTTTTTATCCCCCGTTCGGCTGATGTGAAAACCCCCTCTATATTTGGAATGATGTGGACCTCTCATGATACTGTTGGATTTGTTTTCTTAGCCGGATTTTGCGTGCAATTTGGATTCTCCTTTGAAGGTAAAGACATGCAGATTTTTCTATCTCGGTGTCATCGTGTCGAGCTTGCTGCCTGCATGGTGGGAAGCAGCCTCGGTGGGAGAAAGTGTTAAAAAGTGCGCAGTGTTTCCAGAAATGCAAAGGAGGCTTTTTGGAGGATAAAATGTTTAAAGCGAGATGTGTTGTTTAAAAACAAAAGCCCAGAAATGGGGGGAAAGCGATGGAAGATGAAGAAGGTCGCGTTTTTTACACCGCGATGACGAAAAAAATGCAACTGGTGATTGTTTGAAATCAAGTCATTTCACATCGCGTGCAAGAGAACCGGACGGCTGATTTTTTTCTCTCATATTCTCTCATGCCAGAAATAGATTGGCCATTATAGAAGTAGAACTTTTTTTTTAGGGAGCATAAAAAGTGAGCGAACGGCCGGTGATTTCAGCACCACGGACAGCTGCAGCATGCGGCTGTCCGTGGTGCTGAAATCCTGAAATCCTGCCCTGCTCCATGACTGTGATTCTCACTTTCAAACTGCCTCTGTGATCTTCTTTCTCCATCTATCCGCATTCCAAAATCACTAAGTGCGCACAAACCTTTAGATGATCTTAACTGGACTGTGCGTGTAATTAAAATGAAGGTTTCGTGTGAAAGTTTGCATGCATCGTCGCCACCACTCTCCTTTAGGCGAAATTCCCTTTTTAGCGTCCCCCAAAACCAAACTCCTTTATTATTTATTCTGTTTTTCCCTTTTTATGCTCCTTTGTGTTGCCTCATTCTGATACAATCAAGTTTAGTATATCATATTATCGCGGATACAGAGAGCCCCAAAAACGGCCACACACACACACACACACACACACACACAACACACACAAAAAAAAAAACTCCCCTAAAAATACCCCCCCCCCCCCCCGCTCGTAATTATTAAGTGTCTGAATAATGTAGCGATGGTGCAACTGTGCGTTATGTAAATTCCCAATGAAGACGCTTCGGTATCTGTGACTGGGGGGGGGGGGGGGCGCCATCTCCTTCAATTAAAACAAGAACGCACCTTTATCAAGCGCACAGCTGCTGCGGCCGCAACTCTCACGACTGCGCTCACAAGCAGACCGTTTAAGTGATTAATTCATGGGTATTTCTTTGCGTGCACAAATCACACAACTGTCCCCCCATCATATCATATCTCCCTCCCTCCCTCCCTCTCTACTCCTTGCTCCCTTCTTTTTGTCATCTGCAGGTGTCGCTTCACGGATCTGCCCTCCAACATGACGGTTAAAGAGGGACAAAACATAGAAATGGCGTGCGCTTTCCAGAGCGGAACCGCGTCGGTGTATTTGGAGATCCAGTGGTGGTTCGTGAAAGCGCCGGAACCCACTGACAGCGAGGAGGAGGTCGACGCTGAAGAGGTACAAGGGATCTTTTTTTCCTTCTTTCTTTAACACCCCCTCCCATTTCCCATCACAAGCTAAGCGAGTTATGGTTAAAGCACACCCACTCATAAAGGAAATAAGGCCATCCAACAAGTATCCGCGCTATTACGCGCCTTATGTCATCAGCGGCGTGCTGGTGGTGCAGCCCTGAAGACAGAGCCAGGCGCTCATGGTGGAACTTTTTATTGACCTATTTTCTAACGAGGCACGGCGTGTAATGACCTTCAAATATCTTAAGCTACTGCCCTGAAGTCATCCAAAAAACTTAAGTGAAAAGTTAATATGCCCTTAGATTCCCATCATAACAGAGGCAGATCGAGTTTATTAAGAACTTATTATCAAGGCTTTTAACCATTTGGAACGTGAGCAAATTGGCTAGATTTCTTCCAAAAACATGGGCAAAAGGCAATGAGTAATGAAAGAATAAATTACCCAATAATTAGCAAGAAATTATGAAAAAAAAGTACAAGAACAATACCTGAAAATTTGTTAAAAAAGAAAAAAAGAAAGAAAACATGGAGATCACCTGAAAAGTATTTTTGACAAGTGTTTAAAAATTAAAAAGAAATATATATATATATTATATATATATATATATATATATATATATATATATACAGTATATATTATAAATGTGTAACAATTGTAATTATTATATTTTCCCTAGCCTTTTCCCTCTTTCCCTAGACACTTTTGATATTTTTTTCCTTATTTTTTTTTTCTTTTTTCCCTAGACACTTACCTTTGGCTTAATAAAATAAATCTTTAAAATCCACCAATTTCCTTGCAATTTGTTGAATATTTCTTACCAAGTTGCTCATTGCTTTTTTCCCCATGTTTGTTGTTTTTAATTGCACGTTTTGTTTAGTGTTCAGAGGTTTAAAAACTTGTAAAAGGCACCTAAAAGCAGGACTAGAAAAGTGATGTTAATCCCTGTCTCAAAGGGTTAGGGTCAATTCTATCTAAAATCTGGATAGTCAACTTCTATTTTCATATTTGATTTGATATTTTTTGGCTTCAGTCCACTCAAACAGTTCAATTAATCCCCCTATACACTGAAAGGAGAAATCCCATCAAGAGAAAGAAATATGAACATTAATCAAGGACTACTGTGAGCTCGTTCTGGATATTAATTACATGATAAATGAAGTAAATGAGCCCGGCTATTCACGAATGGGAAAAAAAAGTGTATGAATCAATACAGCCAAAGCATATTCTTGTATATTGCCTCATTAAACAGTGCATTGGAAGTGCTTTGGCATTTTTTGTTATGTATTGCCGTTGCATTACTGCCTGCTATGACAGCCTCCCTCAGCCCAAATAATGATGGGCTGCTTTAGTGGATGACAGTGTGTTTGCTGCATTCAAATGGATGGAAATGACTCGCTTATGTATTGTGTGGCAGGTAGCTGCATGTCAAGATTCGGAAGGGTTGGTGTATTGTCATGACAGACATCAAACAGTGCTCTTTCTATTTCAGTGACAAAGAGGCAGTGAGATGTGTGTGTGTGTGTGTGTGTGTGTGTGTGTGCATTACAGGGGGTTGGTTCGATATCCATGTGGCTTTAATTATTGTTCCATTGTTGCCCGGCTTTCATAGTGGCGTCGGCCAGGCTTTGATGTGGGTTTGATCCCACGTGACTCTTGGATGTTGGGCTGAAGTGGGCTATTGATGCAGACATCTCATTGTTACCCACATTTCTTATCATGGAAGGCCGTTTGAAATGAAAGCCGCTGCGTGAGTGAGTGTGTGTGTGTGTGTGTTTGTCCTGCAGTGTTGCAGTTTGAATGGGAACAGAGTCAAGACTGTGTCAGAGATGCTGCTTGGGAAGCAGCTGGTCTCCTGGAAATTTAGAGGAAATGAGCGCCGTGTCTTCGAATGTAAATACGTATGCAAATATAAGCTGCGTGCACGAGAAGTTAGGGGTTGTTGGGTGGTTGAAAGGATGACATGAAAAGAGAGACGTGGAGAACACAGACACTGAAATAGAGCTGCAGAAGGAAAGTAGAAGTCGGGCGGATGGGTGGGCGGATACTTTGTCTTCAACTCTCAGCGACCCAGGATCAGTTCTCAACTTTACAAATGAATATACTGTGAAATTTGATCTATTTTTGGCCTCAGCTCCAATTTTTCTTATTCAACTTTATCTCTTTTGACTGTTTTATTTAAAGCTTTTCAGTCATATCACAAAGACAAAAACATCAAAAACTGACATCCTGGCATCTACCCATACTGAGCTAAAGTATATCCACAGCCTAAAACAGGATATCTGCAGAGAAGTTATCATCTCTTTGTTTTATTTTACACATGGGTCCATAGTATTGTCTGTGGGAGCATAATTTATGGGTGTACCCAGAATCCCTGCAGTATTCATGGAGTAGAAACTGGACAGCAATGTAAAAATGACCATGTAGACAATGAAAAATGTACTACACACCCATACATTAATGTTAAACAGGTTATTCAGTTTCTTTAAAAACATAAATGAACATTATTGATCACTTTTCAAATGTGGTACCCAGTAGGTGAGAAATGGATTCTGTATACATATCAAAAAAAACATTACATTTTTTCAGCTATGTCGTATCTACTCTTTTCCAGGGTACTTAATTCAGTCAACCACTATTTAAAACATGATGAGGAGTTTTTATTCCAAAGTTTTAGAGTTCAATAATTAGCTCCAACCTTTAAAAAAATACAATCTGCTCATTTTGGTGACTAACCATGGGTTACATTTTTTGGATCTGGGGTGTAGGTTGAAAATTGAGAATTGTCTGAAAAGAATACTTCAACATTTGTTTATTGCTTAATTTTTGTGTTTCACCTTGAATTTGTGAACAAAACTTGTTTTTCTTGTATCCCTCCATAGTGAATGAAGAATCCAAAAAAGGTGATCGTTCTTCATTAATTGAGGTCATTGGGGACCATCTGTTTATTCACACAACTCGCACAGTTTAATCCAAGTCTCATGTTTCTAGCTGTATCCTTAGTGCTTCCCAAAAAACATTACATGGTGAAACAATTTTACCTGTGAGTAGCTTTTGTTGGATTCTCCATTCACCTTGTAGGCATGTGAGAAAAACAAACTATTCACCAGTGAAAGTATTTAACGATGTAGCATTTTAACATATGCATGTGTTTGGGAAGCACTGAGGATACAACTGGATAAATGAGACTTGAATTATAGTGTATGAGTTGTGTGAGTTAATGGATGGTCCCCAATGAGTTGTTTGCCTTTTTTGGGATTCTCTGTTCACCTTTTAGGCATGTGCGAAAAAGATTTCTTTACTAATTTATTGACCACAGAATGCAAAAAAGCCAAGCATTCTTAAAGAATTGAATGGAATTGGGGACCAATCCATTTTACAAATTGTCACACAACTCATAAAATACAATCTAAGTATATCCAGGTGTATCCTCAGAGCTACCCAAAAACATGCGTTTGTTAAAACGCTACATATTTCAACTTTTTTGGATTCTCCGTTAACCTTGGAGGCATGTGAGAAAAACAAAGTTTCCTTCCCTTATACAATAGTCAGCAAATGAGGAATCTTTGTTCACTGTAGGGAACAAAAAGGTTTTTTTTCAATAATTAAATTGTAAAACGCAATAAATAAGTGATCACCAAATGGTGACTTTGCAGGTGAAGTATTCCTTTAATTGATAATACTGAACAATTTCTACATGATATATAAATAAGAAACACTCCATGATCAGTTTGTGATGTTGTGCATGAAATCCAATTTGTATTGGAGGAAAATCATGTTCATGTTGTAATGTTTGTCCTCACGTGTGCTCTGGACATGGATTAGTGAAAGGAAGCAAAAAAAACAAACAAATAAACAAGTCAATAGAGAAGGCTGCTGTTTGGCTCCGGCTTCCACAACAAGTGGTAAATGATTCTCCTCTCAGATTATGAATGACACGCTGCCAGTTCATAATTATGCACAAACACAGAGAGACAGAGACAACATATTCACACCTCCATGACAAAGAGGATTCATGTCGCTGACGGGATTTTGCTACACTTGTGATGTTGTTGATTCAAGTCATAGAGTAAAGATACACAGAGAGGAGGCGAGTGATGGCGGAGAATGAGTGTGAGCTGATCATCTGCTGTTACAGAACACGAGCAGATTGCTGTGGAAGCAACAGGCCATCACTCTATATGGCATTTTAGTACAAGTACAAAACGAGGCAGCGTGGGGCGTGATAACACATAATTATGTTGTACTATTTGATATTCTATTGCATGCTCTGCGACTTGTTTTTATGTGTAAAATATTATCCCACAAAGGCTGGTGTGTTTTTAAATTGTACTGTAACTTTCTTTCTTTTAAATATTCATTCGTAGCATGTTTTGATTCTTGTTTGTTTTTATCTCTATTGTCTTTTTCACCACTCAGAGCTCGCACAAAAGGAGTTGCTATGTAGGCCACCTGTACTGCTTGTCTGAACATGTACAAATGGCAAAATAAACTTCTTGAATCTTGAAAAGATAGCCCTCAAAATATATAGAAGAATACAATGCTGAGTTTAAAATTTTAAAGAAATACCTTGTATATCAATTAATCACTCCGTGTTACATTGATTTTTTTGAAGAAACTTTTCTAGCATGCCTCAATGGTGAACGAAGATTCCAAAAAGGAAGAAAATTCTTGATGAATAGAAATACGGTACGTGTTTAAAAACAGCAAAACTACAATAAAACCTCCATTTGTTAAATCTCACACTACTCATGCAGTATAATCAAAGTCTCTTTTATCCAGTTTTATGCTCAGTACTTAACAAAAAGACTCTGCCTTGTTCAAAGGGGAAACTGAACTGAAATTGAAACTTATTTATGCTCTCTTCAGACTCCATTGGCAAAAACAATAATTTTACCTTGCTGAAAATGGGAGCTGCTGGTCTACGGCTGCCTTGATCTGTATATAGTTTGTGTTATTGAGAGAATTTGTTGAATCCAAACTAATCCCAAAGTCACACACTAACACAAACAAAATTCCGATTGAGGCAGTGGGAGACCAGCAGCTCCTGTGTTCAGTGAAGTAAAATTATTGTTTTTGTCAGTGGAGTCTGGCTATGAAGAGAGCATAGATAACGCTGCCTTCATGTGCTTCTTGGAAATGACATATTTACTATATTAACAAGGTATGAGCATATGAATGGCCCTCCTAAGTCATAATTACAAGTGGGAAATTGGGAAATTTTAATGATACCAGAGTTGAAGTTTGCATGATGTTTCAGGGCGGCAGAAATGGCAGAAATCATGGAAATAGTGTCAACAATTGATGATAAGAAAAATTGTATTTAATTATTTTGTTCATAGTTAGCTATCATTTATCTTTAGTGGTTGCACATTTTAATATATGCACCTATTAGCTGTAGCAAGCAAGCAAACTTTGACCTATAAAGCATGCCAGGTGAGTATACTAACATTGATGACAATGTTAAGTCAGCCAGCTAATGTTAACATTACAGCAATTTTTTTTCCTGATTTTTAGATTTTTCATTTACCATGGAGGCATGCAAAAAAAAACCCCAAAAAAACATGGGGTTAGGTCTTGATATGTAAATATGGAGGGCATATGCAGAATACACATTGAAATCCACTGTCCGAGATGACAGAACTACAGTTAGAGGTGTAGTGTGTTGTACTGATGCAGCAGAGTCATGTCTCGGAACATCCAGCATGCTGTCCTGCGGCTGCGGCTACAGTGGGCCAGTAATGTGCCACTGGCTACCATATAGTCTTATTGTGCTATTGAATTACACCAACATACAGATTACACAGAACTCCCCACTGCTTATGTACTGTATTTGTAAATGACAAAAATACCAAAGATAATTAGGAATTAGTCATTACACTGAATAGGTTTTTCATAGTTTATTTATAGCTCATGTACTACAAGCATGGATTTTATAACTAATTTTGTCATAGTTTGCTACTATGTCCTAATCCTTCAAAACAAACATTAAATCATTTATTGTTTTAATTTTGTAGTATTGTTGTAATCTCTCTCTCTCTCTCTCTCTCTCTCTCTCTTTCTATACAGAAAAAGCAATGTATATATATATATATATACACTGCTTTTTCTGTGCTATTTTAATCCTGCTCTGTGAGGCCCTTGGGGCTGCATGATTGTATGAAAGGTGCTATACCTTTAAATTGCTGAGGAGAATCTCTGCACACCTCAGTCTATAAACAAAGTGAAAAACTCCTGCACACTATCCCATCTACTGCTGACATGTACTAAATGTCAAGCAGACCTTCATCAGGTATGATGGCAGTATCAAAACTTCACATATATACAAACATTTTGAGTAAGTCTATGTTTGTACATATGTAGAAAAGTGTTGATGCTGCCA
Source organism: Plectropomus leopardus (assembly GCF_008729295.1). Classification (NCBI taxonomy): domain Eukaryota; kingdom Metazoa; phylum Chordata; class Actinopteri; order Perciformes; family Serranidae; genus Plectropomus; species Plectropomus leopardus. The sequence continues at coordinate 22,831,344 of NC_056483.1, forward strand.
TCATACCTGATAAAAGTCTGCGATACCGTTTTTTTTTTTTCATTCAATAAACATGTCAAGTGGAACAGTGTGTAGGAGTTTCTCTCTATGAAAGGTGTTATATAAAAAAAGCTTGATCTGATTTATTTAAAAGAACGGTGATTTCATATGCAGCAAATAGAAGCATTTTTGATTTAGTCTCAGTTCTCTCTTGGCGATCTGAATTACTCACAAGGTTGATTCCTGCCCGACATATTGTTTGACGGCCTACTTTCTATGGGCCCCTTCACCCCATGGGCCCCAGTACAACCGCCCTGCCTGCACTGTCTATATTTACACCCCTGATGCTGTCCATTCTTTTTGGATACTCTTCATCTGTTTTTGGTAACCTCCTGGAAAACAGCCATCCAGGTTAAATTATGCATTTCATAACAATTAAAATATGTCACACTCCTCTTGTTTAATATCTCAGGTTGCATAATATATTATTGGCTATTTTGCTTTCACTGGGCTGATCAAATCCATTACTAGTTATTTCACTTATATATCAGTGGTGTCCAGCCTTTTTAGTTTGTGACCCCTTGAAGTGAAGCAGTGTGTACTGACATCCCAAACTCTGTCTCCCAAAAATTACATGACTAAAATGTGTTGCCAGAATTATTTTGAAAGGAACTCAATTGCTGCCTGCTAATATGTCAACTTGTAACATTCATTTAACAGTCAGGAGATCTTGATCTGGGCGAAATATTGATTTAGTAAACACTTAATATCTTGTGCATAGAGATATTTTTGATTTTCTTATAATTCAACCAGGACTCTCCCCAAGCTTAATCTGCTGTGAGTGCCTATCTGCACTTTAGCTGTGTACAGATGTCACCTCAGGGAGACAGAGCTGACCTCTCATCACAGGGGCCTAATGCTGATTTGAGTGTTTTGGACTGATTCTCCCCTTTGGTCTGAAAATAGTTAGAAACTGAAAAGATACTCAAAGATGAAAAAAAGTGAATACAAGTCAGAAAAAAGAGCACAAATGTGTGCACACTTTAAAAAGTAATATAAGGAACCTATCACCGTCGCCTAATTAAATGCATGGCTGCAGGATAAAAATTCAAATGTATTGATCTAGACAAAACCTTTTAATTTGCAAACATCATTTTGATGAGTTGTTATGACATAAACATGTTGACAATTACATCAACTTAGTAATGTGTGAAATTTAAACTCAAATTTGTGTGTTAATTGTTTTAAAACCAAATTTAATTTGTAGTAAGCCAATAAAATTGGCTTGGGAATTCAACTTCTCAAAGACATTTCTTGCTTAAAAACTTGTTTTGCTGTCAGTTATTAAGTTGACGATACTTAAAAATGCCTTTGATTGTAGAGGAGAAGCTAATTCCCTTAACTCAATGAAGTGAGCTCATTGGATGTGATTTAATTTCCAGTCCACATAATTCAAAAAGATTGATGCAAACTGTTGTTTTTGTCATTTTTTAACCAAATAGTTTGATTTTAGAGTGTAGGAGAGCAGTATTAAACACATTGGGCCATAATTGACTCTTTTATTCTGTCTCAATCGTGTTTAATTCTGTTATTAGTACTATTATTTCTGTTTACTGCTAACATTCTTTGAACTGTATTTCCTCTAATTAGTATTGGTTGTGTATTTTTGTTTTGACACCCAACCTGCATCTGCTTTGCCCTGCTTTGCCTTGTTTGTCAAAACACTTTGTAAACTCTGCTTTTAAAGGTGCTATATAAATAAAGTTAATATTATTATTATTATATTGGGGGGAATCCAAGGTCACCATAAAACACACGACGGTCACATCTCTTCCTCGTGTTAATACTTGGAATGGATAACTCAACCCACATCAGTGTTTTTTCTATTTATTTATTTTAATGTTGTAAAATCATGATAAAAACATGTCTGACTTTTTTTTGTAATGACACATTTTTTTTTAAACTTTTGTCAATCATCATTATTATTTTTTTTAATTTATTTTTTGGCTTCCATATTCTTTTAGCTTAGTTGTGCAGATTTTAGGCATATGAAGCATTTCAAGAAACTCTAAATAACATCACTATGAGCAAAAATACAGTGCAGAGGGTTAAAATAAGATAAGAAAAAGCAAAAAGTTTTCTGACCCTTGCTGTGACCCACTGCAGAGAATGACTTTAGAGACCCCCCCCAATATGTTACAAATCATGTCTGAAGGGGAGCTCATGTCTTATTAAGAGGAGCCAAGCTCCCCATGGTCTGCTGTGTTCGATTTTCTGTCAAACTATCATGTGAGTGTAACACAGTTTAACGGCTGACTTGAAGTCAGTGATGATAAACTGAAAAGTGATGATGATGTAAATCACCCATTGAGGCCAGATCATCACCATGACCCAATCTAACTACCACACATCAATCACATCTGTGGCTACAAGTCTGAGGTGAAAAAATAATGCATGCTCACCGGTGGAAGCCATAAAATACACCATCACTAAATACCCCAAGGCTGTGGATTTCTGCTTTGCTTCTTTGACCTCCATCATGAAATAAGAAAGCATAGGAAGAAACAGAATACTGCCTCCTGGGTAATTATAATAACTGAAGGCTATGCCGCACATGGTGGACAAAAAGCCTCATTTCCATGTTTTTCAATTTAAAAATACATTAGTCAATTCCCCTTTTGGTTTCAAACCCTAAATCCCTCTTATTCTGGAGAGGTGGATTCTTCCCGGGGTTTGATCTCTCTTTTTTTATCCAGTTAATCCGACCACTATTGTTTGTCATAAGATCAATTTATTGAGTCAATCTTTACAACCCTGTCCACTGGTAATTCTATTTGGTGTGGGATTATGTTTGCATAGAAGGAAACAAAAGGAGGAGAGCTGAGTTTTATCTTGGAAGGTAACTGTTCTGATCCTTTCAGCCAGCGCTCAGCGAGTTTGCCGTATTTATATTCCCAGCTAGAATAAATACATAAAAAATAAAAACAGCTTAGAATCAATTTAATGCCTCCTGCGAGTGGAGGGAAATCTTTGCATATCTGGAGTATCAGAGGAGATACACCTTGACAGTATGAATTTTCGCAGGTGGATCAAGCAAAAGCACAAAGAATCAGAGATGCTGCCGGAGACCCAACGTGTATGTGTGCTCTTTAAAAATTCATACTGCATTTCATTCCTCAAATACCGCCCGGGGTGCATAAATGGCTTGGCTGCCGGATTCAAACCAGGATTTACCTGACCTGAGATATGTTAAAAGATGTGTCTGTAAAAAGTGAGATGAATTAAGAGAAGGTAAGCGGACATGATGCTAGGCTGCCTTCGGCCATGCCCGCCAGTGAAAACAGGGATCAGCTGCGGCCTTCGGTCAGAATACAAACGACCATTACATAAAACATCTGTCGGCGCACTTTGACCAAAAATGCACTCAAGCCACTGCGAGCTTTACCTCTCTTAACAAGTGAGTTTATAAATCCAGTGGGTGTAACAGCAAGGAAGCATAAAATCCATTGGCTGCCGTGCTCTCTGAGTGACCTTACTGTCTGCCTCTCCGCCCCTCCATCACTGCCTGACTGCAGCCCGTGCATCCTACTCCGACACTCTCGCTGAGATAACTGCATCAGGAGTCAATACGATGCACCAGGCAGCCACGGTCCCCCCGGTAACTGCTCTCATCAGCCGCGTCGCCCCCATATGTGCACGCACGTCCGTAATGATTGTAATGGTTTCCAAAAGGTTTGCAGTGAACACGAGTTCTCCACAGGAGGCTGCTGTTTGTGTGTGAGCATGCACCGGCACATGAAAGAGCCTGCTGCTTTCATTTTCGACTAGTGGACTGTTCGCTGTCAGGCTCCACTATAGTCATCAGTCATGGAAGAAAGGCTTCCTTGAAATCACTGAAAGCTGCTGCATTACTGCATTGTGCTGCTGGAACACTGGCCTCATGTTGCACTGCACCACTGTCACACTCTCAACTTTTCTGTCTCAAAGAAGGAAAAAAATCAACTCTTTTGTTCATACCTTACTAATATGAGTGCAAGTAACTCTACTGCACACTCTTATGGCCTTTATTTCAATCAGCTTAACCTTAGTGATGGCTCGAAGTCCAAGTCACACCTCCAGATCAGCCAAGTCTATAGCGGAGATACACAATTTGCTTTGGTCAAGGGCAACTTTTGTAAAATGACAGGACGCAAAGGGGGAGAGTCGCAGCAGCCCCATACTTGTTTGTAGGATTTTGGATGTCTCAGGGACTTAAGGACATTTGCAAGATTTTAGGATGTTTTTAGACTTTAATGACATTTGTAGGATTTTAAGATGTTTCTTGGATTTAAAGACATTTCTGGGATTTAAGGATATTTCGGGGATTTAAGGACATTTCTGGGATTTAAGGAGATTTCTGGAATGTTAGGGCATTTCTGACATTTTAGGACATTTAGGAGTTTAGGAAATTTCTAGGATCTCAGGATCTTTATAAGAATTTAGGACATTTGTAGGATTTTAAGACGTTTCTAGTATTTTAGGACATTTTTAGGATTTGAGGAGGTTTCTGGGATTTTAGGATGTTGTTCAGATTTTTCTCGGATTTCAGGACATATCCAGGATTTTAGGACACCCAGGCTTCCACCTAGGAGGGAGGCATATCTGTGCCTAGGTTGTCATCAGTTTTTATGATAAAGAAGATGTTTGCACATTTATGTCCAGAACACACTGCCTGTTTGAGTGAGCTACTTCGCTGAACTGCTGCAGCTTGAAGGCTTATGGTGTTCACACAGCCAAAGTTGTTGCTGTAGTGCTCCTGAAGAGCTGCCTGCTTCTATAACTACTGTACGTCCACAATTAAAAGCTGATACTCCACTAATTTAGGGAGCCATGCAAGCCACTGCATTGTCAACAACATGACACTGCAAACATTTCATAATAAAAAGACGTTTGTTCACTAATAAAGGGATTCTGTCAACAGAAGCATTGTAAGAGGGCTTTTATTTTGAAATGTAGACAGGTATGGTTCAGTATAAAAGTTATACTTACATGCTTTTATGTCTGTGACGATAAATACATTCAAACTCCAACGAAAGGCAGTATAATGTAAATATGATAATCAAATCACGATTTTTACTGTCCATTTTTGCCAAGAACCATGCATGTCACGCAAAAAAAAGTAGTCGAGACTCCGATGTAGCTGTGCTAAAGCAGCGCTGCTAACACAAGCAGTGCTTACCAGGTTATAGATTTATGCATTGTTTCACTTAATGTTGAAAGGAAGAAATGAAAAACAATGAAATGGGATATTCATCAGAATTGTTCCTCTTGCCTCTGAACCTTGAGTACAGTGGACAGGCTGGTGCAAGCATTTTACTGATGGCTGACAAGGACTGAAGATTACAGACTAAGGAGACACAATGTTTTTATTAGCTGTGGGACTGAGGAATAAAGGTCAAAACATTTGAACTGAACAGATTGATTATCGATATTGATGTGAGCAGTACAGGGCTTTTCCGTTCCCTACTAAAGAACACATTACATGTTTACTGATGTGCTAAATTAGCTAAAAAAAAACAATTGGTGAAGAAACAAATGTGTTTTTTGGAAAACTTAGTGGCTCATGTTGAGTGGCAGGCTAATTTCTGGCTGTGTAAATATTTTTTTAACCTTCAAACAGAGGGAAATGGTGCATTCATTTGGGATTATTTTTTAGTGGTTAATGAACCCACATTGGATGCACTGGCGCAAACGTTACCAAATGGCGGTGCACAGTGCGGACCCAGACCAGGGAACAGTTTCTCATAAACGGATGAGAATAGGTAATAATCTTCATGGGGTGCTGTTTTTTTTTTTACGATGGAGGAGAGTGGGCGCAGCTAATCCAGTTACTACAGCAATATCTTCACTTAATTGGATTGCTTACTGTGTGTAGACAGTTTTCTAGAGAAAATAACAGCATGAGAGAGATGTCAGAGAGATGACAGCATGAAGCATGACGCAACTGACTTGCTACTTTCTGGCCACAGACTGTTTTCTTGGGTCTAACCAAAGTAGCACTACATACCTTGAACACTTTTGGATTGAAGTACAGCTGTGAGTCAGCTTTCTCCACTATAAACATTGTAAAAAAACCAAAGGCCATTCCAGGCTTACCAACAAGCACCTACTCTTGAATGAGAATGGTACTTGCTCCATTGATGCCACAGTTCAAACTACCAGCAGGGCAGCCACAAGACTATTTCTATCTCCAGGAAAGGAAGCAAAAAACATACAAAAATGTTAGGGAGATTCTGTCTTGTTTCATTTTACTTGAAATGTCAGCAGAAAGTTCCATTCAAGTGATATTCAAACATTGTGCAGCACTTTAATGTTGCTGCTGGTAAAACTGAGGTAATATTTATGTACTTCATGTATTGCTGTTTCTTAATCCATAATAATACATTCTCGTGTGTTAATTGATTTATATTTTCACATGATGATCTTAAATCTACAAAGTATCTTACCAAGCTGCAACCTCCAGAGCTGGAAAAACAAAGTGAATGCAGAAGTGTCACACACTGCAGTTTCTCTAACAGCCACTTGAGGCTGGCTCCAAAATAGAGTCAATCCCCATAGACCACCGTGTTAAAATGTCTAACTTTACAGCAGAAATAAACATGTTTAAAGCCAGGTACAAAAACTGTTTTTGGTCTTCGTAGCTAATTTTCCCATTTATGACAACCATACAGGGAGAGATTTTTACCTTTTTGGCTCCAAAAAAAACAAGCTGGTGATGGTCAAAATGTCAAAGTCAAGGCTTCAGAATGGGAGTCAACAAACCAATGGGTGATGTCAACAACACAATCTGATCCCAACTCATCAAATTTTGCCATTTGGTCAGTGTTGTTTAAGTCTACATGTGACCAGCTAACTATCTCCTGCATCTGTAGTTTATGTGTTATGATGGCATGTCAGTTTGTGCCTGCTAAGGCATTGTGTCTTTTCAAAATAAACTTCTGTTTTTACACAGGAAATGGACAGTTTCTGCTCATTTAATGCAGTCTTTTTCAAAAATAAACTTACAATGGTAAAACAACTTGTAACAACTTCCATTTTTATTTTCTTTTGCAACAAATGTACTTGGCTATGTTTAGAATAAAAGTTTTGGTTTTGCTGAACACACACACACACACACACACACACACACACACACACACACACACATATATATATATATATATATATGTGGGAAGAGAACAGCAGACCCCCAGGTAGACCTATCCAACTCACCTCCCACCCACTCTATGTGGACTTTCCAGCTCCTTATATTATGTTGCTACCAGCATTGTTTCACCTGATGTTGTCCTGCAGCGTATCACACGGCTGCAACAGATCATCATATCATACGACCATACAAGGTGGCTCTGGCATTGTCGGATGCCTAAATCACTGACTAAGTGGCGGTAGTTAATGAGCTGGCACAGCTGACCACTAGATGCCACCAAATCTGCCTAAATCTTACACATTGACCATATGTCAATGATTTTATCTGACAGATTTCAGGGTAAGCTACAATTTTAGACAGTATGGAGTTTAAACCATGGGAAATTTTGCACCTGGACTTCTTTGAATTGTATTCCCTTTTTTCTAGTGTTTGGAGCAGCAGGTAGGTGCATGTGGGATTGAGTCATGGTAATACAGAAGCATTTGACCCAGTGCAACAGTGGCTCATTGATGTATTTTTAATAGGTTTTGGACAACAATGGAGCTCCATGAGGCAGAGGAAGAATATATATCAGGTTTTGGATACACAGTTCTTGGTAGTAGGATGCATTCTTTTTTGGTTTGGGCTTTGTCATGGTCAATAAGTGACTAAACCAAAGAAAAAAAGTATATATTTATATATAATGAAATGTGCCAAGGTGCTCTGGTTAGAGGGCATTTATTCTCTCACGATGGCGATGGAGGGTTGCGGAACATGATTGACTGCTCCTGTGTCGAAGAGAATGACAGACAGAGCTCTGTCAGCTGACTCTGCAATATTTCAGGGAAAAAAAACACATCATTACTTGGCCATATTGATAAATGTCTTCTTTTCTTTTCTTTGAAAAGCAAAGCTCTAGAATGACTCATTGGACCATCACACAACACAAACATAATGCGTTTGAAATGTGAAGGTCACAGGGAGGATTTTTTTACTCTTTCAAGGATTTTATCTGTGTTTGGATTTGCACATTTTTAATTTGGAGCGCCTTTTATGGTATTATAGGACTCCTCCAGTCCTGTAATTTGGGTAATTTTTGCTCTACACCATGGCCTGAAATCACATAAAGATGTGCTTTTCAGTGTTATTAATAGGTTAAACATTAAAATATTTTGCATGCTATTTGTCTTTGGTCTATTTCTGCATTTCATGTCTGTCGTTTCTTTGACTTCTCCTTCCAATCATGCCAGAAAAGCCCTGATGTGACTTTAAATGACTGTTATTAGATCCAGGGTAGTTTCAGCCATGTTGCACCCACTCACGTACTGTGGAGGAATGAGATGATGGAGGGAAAGATGAAGGGACTGGCAGATGGAAAAAACATATGGGAGGTGTGATGCAATAAGGATACAGGATGCCTTTGGGGAAATATCTGGAAGAGATTCATACATGCATGCAAAACAAATCCTCATTTACTGTCCCGTGTGGATCTACACAGCTCTGTATATTGGCAAGGCTGCATGACAGGATCATTGGAGACTCACAAGGCAGGGACTTGCTCTTTCATTGAAGCGAGCTATCCATGCTCCTTTTCGATAATGAGGGGAGGAGAGCTATCAGAAACAGGGCGTCTTACATTGTAATCATATCGTGTTACCCGTCAGCTGCCAAGACCCTACATTTTAAGCAAAATGTGTATTTTATTACTTGAACAAATTAATTCCCTAAACGTTTAATTTTTTTTTTTTTTTTAAGATTTCAGATTGTGATTCTGTTCTTGGCCCAGTCTCACGTATTCAGTGTCTGTGGACAGGTCCACTATGAGTAATTTCTCACTTTATAATTATGTGAGTAAAACTGTGTAGCACTTTCAAAACCAGGGTTACAAACTCCTTCATAGTTACAGAAAGAAGTAAAGTAATTGACTCAATAAATAAATACACATGCAAACATTTACCAAACAAAAAAGGGCAAGGAATAATCGTTTATGCCTTTAAGAATTAATAGATTTTGTCATGAGATTTAAAACACTAAAATATGACCACTGATGTTAACATGAAGCTACATGTAGCGGTGTACCTGCAGGTGAGTGACTTTGGATAGTCGCATCTTCTCCCGATAATCACCAAAAAATAAATAAATCATATAAAATAAATAAATCATAAATAAATAAACTTATCTGGGCATGTTCCACCTGGAATATGATCTAAAAGGGAAATTATCACAGGAGCCAAGACTATATGTCTCCCTGACATTAGCATATAGCTCATGATCTGAAATTAAGGTAGAATTATACATTGGCAACAAGATTCCATGTTTCCTTGTAAGAGAAAACAATTGGAGGAAATCTGTCAGGATCTGATGTCATCTTAAAGCAAAGGTAGAAAATATGTTGCAAACATAACATTCGGAATGGTTTTATGCCTGGAGTATCTTTCCTCACAGGGATTACTTTTACATGTAATCATTTTCTGAATCTTTGACCACCTTCAATGTGACATTGTAACATTATTTATCTGACAGAAAATAGGTACAATGTAGATTTATTAGTCATTTTTAAAAGGTAGTGTAAAAAAAACAAAATTAAAATGTGTTCTCAAATCCTGCTACATCTTTTGTAGGAACAAGTAGGGACTACTGTACCCGTGAGGAAGCACCGACTTACTGCTGTTTGCTGGAGCCAAGTTGTGCAGTGCCTTAGAAGTAATCAGAAGGGTTTTAAATTCAATTCTATATTTAACAGGAACAATGTGGAAAAAAAGCCAGCACCGGGGTAATCTGAGAACACTGTGGCCTGGGGTCTTTGTTTGTAATTCTGCAGCAGAATTTTTAGCTAATTGTAGATGCGCTACGGCTCCTTGGCTTAAAGAAGAATACAATAGTACATTACAATAATTGAGACAAAATAATTCATGATTTGTTCAAGCTGTTGGAAATAGAAGAAGGGACACTATTTGGATGGCGTCAGGGAACCTAAGCGCTGCCTGTTGACGTCATAGATCTAATTCGATAACAATAAAACATTTTTGTGATGAAACATGTGGGCACTAATGTCATTAACACAACTACAATTTAAGCAAATGACCACTCACACTGTAACTGCATCATCCACTATCTGGATTTTATCCACATATATTGTCAAATTGTGTTGAATATTCTTAACTTGTACATGTTATGCCTTTTTATCTTAATGTTTTTTCTCGTAACCGTTGTACATACTTTATCTTCATATTTATTATGAATATGATTATGATTATGATTATGATTATTATTGTTATTATTATTATTATGGTACTTCTTCAAACATCAGGCAAAAGGATACCAATGAAAACTAGCTTTCCCAGCTAACTTTGGTGTATTTCTATTTCTTTAAATGTGGATTTATGTACATTGTCCCTTCTTAAATTAATAAATTAAGAATTAAAAAGGTTCTAAAAAGAAAGAGCACACCAGTTGATTTATGCCTGAAAAGAAGGCCTAAAACTAGCCTGGTTTAGGCCAATCTGGACTTAACATTTAAAGGTGTGAGAAAACCTCATTTGCAGAGCACTAATTTCCTTCTTTCCTGCCATATTAGTCATTGTTTGACCCCTAAGATTTATCTTTTTAACACATATGTCCACCAGCTGGTGTCTTATTTTGTGTGTTTGGTGATGAGCAGGTACAGCAGGTTTATCAGAGCTTTAAACTGACAGCTGGATTCCTAAAACAGCACGCTTAAAACATCATGCAGAGCTGAGAGGAGCTTGGAGTTGTAGTGTTATAGTATGCCTTTACAGGAACACTAGGTGGGTTTCCATTACAGATTTGCAGAAAACTGTTATTTGCAATTGAAGGCGACAAAGTCATGTTATATGAGTGATAATGGAAAGACACGCCCCTTATATGTGGAAGCGACTACATATGAGGGATTTCTGGGAGGTGATAGTCCACGATTTAACAAACAATTATGGATTCAAAACTTCTAGATGATCTACTGAACTTTTGAAGAATAATGTGACGCAATAACAGCTCTTGTAGCTTCTGCTGCATCATCAGGGAGCCAGTTCATACAGACAAGCACATAGCCATAGCTTGATGTGACCTAGAAAAGCCCAAAAGCCCATTGCAGTTTTACGATATATGGCTTTATTCGAATCACCTGAAATACTGCTAGTTGCCTCCAATATATCCCACACACTGGACCTTTTTTGTCCTCAGAAAAAAATAAAAAACTCAATCATTGTGAACTGTTCAAAATTCAGTTTGAGATCAAAATTTTTGCATGCTTTTGTCTCCTTATGCTTACAAGCAATCACTTGACAAAGTTCCTCTTTTGTTTATTTTATACAAACTATATTCCTTAAGTCTTTAAACCTGAGCAAATTGGCTTAATTTTTTTCAAAAACATAGGAAAAGGCAATGAACAACTTCAAAAGGAAATGACCAAAGATTTATTAAGAAATTAGGAAAAATTAGGAGAAAAAAAACTAATAAAGATTTATGAAAAAACAATACAAGCAAGGAATTGACTTGAGCAAAATATGCTGAATAAATACTGTAATGTAATTTTCAATATATAATTATGATAATTATACAAATAGTTTAATGGACATTTTCCCCAATCGATTAATTTCTTACAATTTGCAGGACATCTTGCCAGGTTGCTCATTGCTTTTCCACCCATGTTTTTTTTTTTCAATGTCGTCAAACCATTTGCATAGCCTTTATTCATTTAAATACTTGTGAAAGGTGTCTGAACACCACACAAGAAAAGTGATGTTGATCCACTTTTCAGAGTTAAGCTGTTTATCTTTTTTCCCCTTTAAAATAAACTGGTTGGCACCTATTTTGAACATCAAAAGTAAAAGCTTTTACAATCATCGCTGAAACAACCAACATCGATGTTCAAATGTCAAGAACTTCAAACCACGGCAAAGCCAAACCTCTCAACCCCACTTTTCCACGCACATTATTGATCCTAAGTGGAAAGAATCCACACCAATCACTGCTGCTCTCACAGGACTATGTTTTTTTTCTCCTACAGCAAATATATTTACCAACAGCTTTCCCATAATCCACCATATTCCTTTTGGTGCTTTAATCAGCGGCAGATAATGACCAGTGATGGCAGAAAAAGAGCTTATATACATCACAGTGGGACAGGAAATTAAACATGGATTAGGGAGATGGTTTATCCTTGCTGTTTGATAGCAGAGGCAGATTAGAATACATGCGTAATGATGGAGGTGTTAAGGTTGGCTGTGACTTTAACACCATGGAAATCAGCTTATATCCACTGACTATTTTTCCTCACATTGATCTGAATGCAAAAGCTCTATTTTATATCTTTTATTGCTGATATGGCAGCAAGGATTAGGTTGGAAATAGGACCTGCTGCCACCTGACGTGATGCTTGGATTCAGTCAAAATATCTTCACTTTCACAGTGGTTTATTAGCAGCATTTTCAACCCCCACTCTGGCTCAAAAGCAATCCATCAACCTCTGTGGTACACATAAATATGAAAAAAAAGAAGTTTTAAAATGCTTTTTCTGTACGTCCTGAGCTGCAAACACGTCTTCTCTCCTATCGGACACAGACTTGTTATTTTCTTGCCAAAGTGTGGCATCATATTTGTTCTCCGTGTACACAAGGGTGGAGAATCCACTGTCACAGATGCGTGGTCGTAAACAGCAAAGTCACTTTATTGCTTTTGATGTCAGCCCCAGTAACCGTCGCAGCAGCCGATCTACAGCCAGACAAGGAAGACACGGGAGGGAGGGCTGGATCTCATATCTGCCTTTCTCTACCAGCCACTACAGATAATTCAATCAACCGATCCTTTGCTGTCACTGTTCTTCTTGACCCCTCTGTTACACTGTCACCAAAAGGAAACTGAATCCATTTGGTGTCACAACAGCAGTTGTCAGACTCAGAGAAGTACTTTTCAAATTGAATCAGAGGCTCCTCCACATGCCTGCAGATGATGCCTTTGATGCCAGCCCTGTTGGGGACTCTCCCATTGGCGGAAATGGTGCCAAGTTGCAGCCATTTGCTTGCTGTTACTCTGTGCTGGACTAACTAGTACAAAGATACACTGTTTTGCTTATTGCACAATCCCTTTTCAGTATGTGTTTACAAAAAATATTTTTTTTATTTTTTTATCTTTTAAACTTAATTTTCAAATAACTTTTTGGACAAAAGTTGACATGAGCAGCATTATATATGTAAACGGCAGTGGTGTAATAGCACTTAAGTATTGTTGGGGGGTATATGTAGTTCACTAGAGTTTTTATATCTCTGTCAACTTTCTTTTTTCCTAAATAAAAAGTATACTTTTACTCCACTACCAAGCATCTTAGTTACTTACTACAGAATAGGGAAGGAAGGGACAGATGGATGGAGGAGGAAAAGCTGGACTGTGCTTTTTAAATCTTTTTAAACTGTGAAAAACTGTTATGTATGCTCCATTTTTATGGTAGTGTACATGATGAGACAAAATACAATTTATAGTGAGAATTTTGACAGCTTACCTTTTTTTAATTACCAGCAGTTACTTGCACTTTTACTTTGATTAAAATTACATTTAATGCTTAAGTTCAATTAATATCAGATACCTACAGACTTTTAAGGTAAATTTATTTATATAGCATATTTCGTTTGCAAATACAACCCAAGTGCTTTACAGATTAGTGAAGTCAAAGTTCACTGTAGGCCAACCCCAAAGCATGCCCCAAAGTGCTGTACAAATAGTTATTTTAATTGGATGGACAAACTCAAATAAATTACATGTGTACAGAACAGATTCAAGTAACATTTTAATAAGTTACTTTAACTGTGACCAAAGCTAGTGTTTGGAAAGAAATATGTACTTGTTAAAATATATTGCTTAAGTTTTGTGCAAATCTGTAATGGAAACCTGCCTATTAACAGTTGTTTGAAAGTTTGCCTGTAGCCATTTCCGTGTGACGGCGTTCTTGTTGGCAGCCAAGAGCAGTTAATTGCGGTATTCATTTATCAACCCAGTCACCACAAGAAAATGATGGTATTATATGTTTCTGCATACCATGAATGCATAACATTTGCACTTTTATACCTATATCAATATTTCAAAAGTGACATAGTATATGAGCTGACTGTCATTGAGAGCTGGAGGGGAGGGTGGATTGGCACCTAGGTGAGGTGCCAGCAAAGCTGCAGACCACTGTTCGAGACAACAAAACAGGCAAAATCACTGCAAACGTAAAAGAAATATTTCAGTTGGTATTGAAATGGTTGAATCCACATTTCTTTTTTGTGTCGAAATTTGTTTAGGAAATAGATTAGTAGAGAAGGAGAAAGAACAGGTGACACCCAGACAGAAAAAAAGGAATTGCATGAAAAGATATTTTTTGATGTATATATTTTAATCACATTTCACACATAATTTGTATGGTGTCTTCATATCTGTTTCTATGATGGTTGTATCGATGTTAACATATAGAGTATATTGGATAATCTTTAAACTTTTTTTACTAAATGATGTCATTCTATTAATATTGAGTTCAGAAAGTTTTTGTTCAGAAGTGCTGCTTCATCTTGGTGAAATCAGTTCCAACAGATCTTGCAGCTTGATGCTCATTAAACTCATTAAGAGCTCAATCAATCTTAGCCATACCTGTTGTCACAGTAAGCTTAATTCATACAGGGATGCTTTTAATCAACACTTGCTCTGTTGATGTTTTTTCCTCAGCTATTTTTTGAATGATAAAATATCAGCATAAACAAGAAGTTACTCAGTGTCTTCCCTTGGAGCAAAAATAATGACTCTAATGACTGAAGTTTTACAGAAAATCTTTCTTCAGTTGTGTAATCCGTCACCATGAGAATTAAGTCCATATTATTTCTATCTACGCAAGTCAACATCACTGCAGAATAATGCATCACATAGTTTTCAAATTAATCTGTGCTTAAAATGTAATTTAAATACAATGTGGATTAAAAAAAAACAACTATCAATGTTCAAAGTAATAGATAACAAAACTTGAATAAGTTTCAAGAGTCTGCTAACTGACATTTTTTAATGATCCTAAACTGAATGGAAATCAATGGTTGTCTGAAACACCTTTAAATTATGAAAAAAAGGGTCCGTAACAATGTTAAGTATTTGCTATAGTGCTGTGGAAAGTTTTCAAGGGCAGGTGTTTCTCTCTTTTTCATATTTTGTATCTCATGCAGATACAAGAAGATGCAAATGATGCAAAAACACAGATTATAGTGTCACATTTTCTACTGATCAACAGTTGATGGCGTTAATTTACTGAGAAAAACAGCAGTGTGCCAGTTCAGGCAGGAAGGAAGAAGTCTGCTTGCCAGAATAAAATTAATCTTAACAGTGCAGGTTTCAGAATATCAAACCAAAAACAACCAAAGCTTTTCAAGTCTTTTTGGAGAAACCCATTCAACATGCTTGTTAGTCCCGGATAAAATTCCATCATGCAATGTTGTGCAATCATACAATGTAGTAAAATTATATGATGACAGAATTTTGCTTTTTTTTTTTTTTTCTCAGCAATGGAAGGGATAAAAAAAAGCACCCTATAAATGAATCTCATCACTGGAGAATTTTCAGGGTTATATCAGCAAAGGGGACAGTGCTTCAGAAAAATGAATGAATTAAGAAATAAATGAAAATAATAATTAATTATAATAATCACTTTATTTATACAGCACGACGCATGTATAAATACATTATGTTCAACACAAAGTACTGAACATAAAAGAACATAAAACATCTGTGATATAAAAACATAAAAATAAAATAATAATAAAGAAGTACACAGTAAAAGAAAAAAAAAAATCTTCCATGTGGGAAACACTGATATTCACAGTTTAGTTCACATAAATATTGCATGTAGACAATGATTGATGATTGTCAGTTTGGTATATGTGGCACTCTGGGAGCAGCATTGGTTGTACTCTGACACAACAGGAAGGAAGGAGCTGCAGGATCTCTCCTTCACACACTGAAGCACCCTGTCACTGAAGGAGCTGCCCAGTGCTGTCAGAGTGTCCTGCATGGGCTGGGACATGTTCTCCATCAGTCATGAGAGCTTAGCCATCACTCTGCTTTCTCCCACCTCCTCCATCAGATCGAGGGGGCATCCCAGGACAGAGCTGGCCTTCTTAACCAGTCTATTAAATCTCTTTCTGTCAGCTGCAGCCCCAGCAGACCACTCCAAACAAGATGGCAGATGATGAGTCAAAAAAAAAAAAAACAAGGTCCTCCGGAGTTTCCACTGCACTCCAAAACACCTGAGTCTCAGAGTCTACAGAGCATTTGTGTTGTCTACTCTTTAAGTTTATTGTTCAGAGGAAAAAAAATGCCCATTTTTTGGGGCCACTAAGCCACAGGAAACATGGTAATGGGTCCCTGAAAGACATACACTTTCAGGGGCAGAACAGCCACTGGAAACACGGTGATGTGTCCCAAAAAGGCTACTGGAGAAACAGCCACAGGTCGGTGAACAGCACCTACTTTAAGAGGCTAAACAGTCACTGAAAACACAGCAACTTATCCCTAAAAAAGCTGCTGGACAAATAGCAACATGTTGCAAAAAACCCTCCAAAAACACAAAAACAAGACATCCATTATTGGGGTGGCAAAACGCCACAGGAAACACTGCCACGTCTATAAAAACATCCCAATTTTGGGGGCTGAATAGCCACAGAAAATGTAGTGACTGGTCCCTAAAAACACCCACTTATGGGCAGTAAAAAGTCACAGGAAACAGGTCCCCATAAAAAGTGAAAATCAGCAAAGGGTTCCCAAAAAATCTGCTTGAAAAACAGCAACAGGTTATCAAAAAACACCCGTGTTTGGGGGCTAAACAGTTGCAAGACAAACAGTGACAGGGTCCTCAAAAAGCTGCTGGTAAAACAGCCAAGGGTTACTGATAAACAACACAACTGGTGCCAGAAAAAGCAGCTGGAAACACAGAAATGAGGCTTTAAATCATAACCATTTGTTGGTCTCCATCAGTAGTCTGCAACTTCGCAGGTATCTCACCTAGCTGACATGCTATCCCCTCCACCTTTTGATTACTAAGTCAGCTCATATGCTACGTCATTTTATAAATGTTAATATAATATGAGCAAGTGTTGAAAACATACAATGCGACTTGGCTGGCTGGCACACAAAGCCCTGTGTCACTTCTCTCTATGCTGTGTTTGCAAGTTTGCCTTTCCTGGGAAGATGAAGGGATGGCATGCCCTACTCTTTCTATGACTGGCCACTGCACAATGTCATCATTGATTGGGTTTAGGCAAGTGGAGTTTGACTGGTTAGGGTAAGAGTGCCAATAAGCCTATCAGAGGCAGAGTAAATGTGCAATAATTGGTGCAATAATTACAGCAATTATTCAACTGAGCAATATTGAGTATCCTAATTTATTCCCACCAACACCACTCTTGAATGCATTTAACATCACACACATACATATTTCTTAGTCAAATTTCGACTGTGTATCTGTTGTTTTTGTACACTGTGGAATAATGCACATATTTTTATATTTCTAAAACTCTCCATACTAGTTGCAATGTGTGCATCATATATTTTGAAATTCTATATTTTTTCACACTTCTAAATATTATAATATAAATAAAATACTAAAGTAATTGTAACATTTTTGAATACTGGTGAGAGATTACAGCACAAGGCGCATTTTTTTTATATTTATTTATTTTTTGCCCCTTATTTCAGGCGGCATGGTGGCGTCGTGGTTAGCACTGTTGCCTCACAGCAAGAGGGTCCCTGGTTTCAAAACTGGTTAGAACGGGAATCGGTCCATGGGCAGGGGCCCTTCTGTGCGGAGTTTGCATGTTCTCCCTGTGTCTGTGTGGGTTCTCTCCGGGGTCTCCGGCTTCCTCCCACATTCCAAAGACATGCAGGTCAGGTTAAATTGCCCTTAGGTGTGATTGTGAGTGTGAAAGGCTGTCTGTCTATATGTGTTGGCCCTGCGATAGTCTGGCGACCTGTCCAGGATGTACCCAGACAGCTGGTGACAGCTGGGATTGGCTCCAGCAGGACAAACGGGTTACAAAGGACGAGGACAAATGGTTACGGAAAATGAATGAATGAATGCCCGTTATTTCTACTTTAAATTTTTCTATACGTGGCATAACACCAATTGTAATAAATCACAATTTTCACCCAGGGTTTCCGATTCTGATTTTAGAAAAAGTCCATCGCTATACTGGGAAATGTAAATTTGTTTGCTGTGGTCCCTGTATGTTCAGGCAGAGACTGAAGAGAACTGTTGCAGATTCAGGTTGCAGTCAGCTGAGTTGTGCCTGCAGTCTGCTGTGTGGAGAGTGAAGAGGAAGGGAGCCATCTCCATGGGTGCATGTCATCCTCTTTATTTCTCCATTCCTATGCAACACCCTACTGTCGGAGAATGTCGCAAGAACAACATGAACTGAGTTCTATGTGTTTCATATTTGTTTTCTCTCTTTTGTGTTTAAAGAGGTTTTGAAACTCCAGCTGGAAGTTAGAGGGCAGGACGACCTACCATAAGGAAGACAGCATTGCTTTTAGTCATAATGCTCGCAGGCTATTGCCAGTTGGAGAGCAGAGGATGATTTGTTTCTGCTAACAGGACTCGTGGCCCATAATGCTTTCCCCTGAGGAGCTTAGATCTAATGTAGAGGACTTTTATTGGCTCTCATGATTAATTTTTCTAATTGCTTCCAGTCCCCTTATTCACCTATCGTCAGTGAGATAGAGATAATTACATGTCCACTGCCAGAATTTAAATATGTGCTGTAATTTTTTCTTTTTTAATTTAGTAGAAAGAACTACTTTTAATAGCATCTCCACATTTCATATGTATAGTCCTAAAAAAAATTAGCCACGGCTGCCGAATTACAGTGAAAAGATGCAAGAAATCTTTGCCCAGCCAAAACAAAATTTATAATTTTCTTTGACTTTGATTGGATAAGTTGGACACACGGACAAAGGACAGCAAGTGACTGTAGAAAGAAGCAGTATGCATATGTTTTTTCCACCGATATATATCTGGGTAATGCAATAAGACTTTTAAAGATTAAAAAACAAAAACAAACAGTGCATAACCACATGTGACAAGATGAGGTCATTACAAAAATTAACAGTAGCAGGGCTGGATTAACCCACCAGGGGAGCCAGGCTAAAAACAAAAAAAAGCAACTGTCAGCCTCTATTGACTGTGTACTTTCATCCACTCTGCATTCTCAGCGTGTATATCAGAATACAAATACATTATTCAGATATGAAGAGATAATGCACTCTGAACAGCATTCAAATGTATGCAGTCATTTTCATTTTTTGGCACGAGTGGTTGTATTTTGCAAATCATACCTCAGGCAAATCTGAAGACTACAATCAGCAGGACTCAGTGTTTCCTGTGAATGTGAAATGTCCACGAATATAAGTCCATAAATTAGCTTGACATTTTTATTTTTTTAAGCTGGTCTTTATTACTTCAGATCTTATCTCACCAGAAGAGACTTTTACTGCAGTTCAAACCATAATGAAACACCTGGAAAACACATGGAATTTTCTCAATCTCATCACATTTTTTTCAGCCCTGGGAAAAGTCATTAAATTTATGGAATTTGTAAAACTGATCGAAAGTTTTGGAAAAGTCATGGAATTTTGCTGCATGTAATGAAATTGTTACAGTAATCTTCAGTGGCTAACCGTCCATGTAAGGCAACATTATGACATTCATTTTCTGTGGCTGGCAGTGGAAGGTTCCTCTGATGTACGTATGAGTGTTCTTTAGAAAATTACTGGCTGGCAGTTATTGTGTGTATGAAATAGAGCCCTGACCAAAAAAAATCACAAAAACCACCTCACCAATCAAAGATACATCATTATGTAAATGTTTGTAAAACAGCCCAGTCACAATCAGTGTTGCCAGATTGGAGATGTTTAACTTTCCTACCAGAAGCTCAAAATGATCGTATTTTCAGAAAAAAATATCATTTGCCAGTCACAATCACGAGAACAAATAGGTTAAATTTATAACTTTAGTATTCAAACAACAGCTGATTTTTATTAATTTTTTTCAGCATGCTGAATGATACCATTTGGCTATACGGAGATCATGTGAGAAGTGACACGAGGGAGCCAGGAATGAGTTTAAATGAGATGTGTAAACTAAACTAAGTGCTTATTATAACTGTCATGATGGTCAATGTCACAGCAGTCCTAAAAGGACATCTTTCTATACATTTTATTTTTTCTGTTTTCTCGTGATAATGGCATATTTCTCGTTATTTGCTCGAGATCATGACTTATTTACGCCATTATCTCAAGAGTATGACGCTTGTTATCTCATGAGAGTGACTTATTTTTCTTATTATCTCCAGAAAACAAAGCTGGTTTTCTTGTGATAACTGACTTATTTATCTCGGGAAAACGAAGTCTGTTTTGTCAAGATAACGACATCATTTTCTGGTGATTAAGAAAACAAAAGATCCGGAAAATGTCATTATCACGAAACAGAGTAAATAAAATGTATGGAAAGATGTCCTTTTAGGGCTTCTGTTCAAATTATCTTAAATTTAAGGCAATTTTGGAATTCTTGACCTTACATTGTACAGAGAGCAAAATTAGCGTGCAAATACAATAATTATCGTACATCTGGCAACACTAGTCACAATAAACTGACCTATTTTGCTTGACCTTTCATTGTATTTAAAAGACCAGGGATAGAAATACTTGATTCAGTCTTGTAGCAACACCATGGACCAGCCTATTATTAATGTTACTGTATGGAATGTTCCCAGTGACAAGCAGGATGTGACTGGCACACTGCACCAAGCCTATACATTTCCAGGATAATCCATGCAGCATGTTCATTACATGCATAGATAAGATGCTTGTCTGGTAACAATGCTTGCATGTGTGGCTGCAGGCTGCAGGACCCGCTACACTTCATTAAGGCTACCTACTGACAGTGGAGTGACAAAAAACATGCCGGTGCTCTACAGGAAGTGTGACTTCCTCGGGCAGCCTCCTCATCAGTCAGCCCTGTCTGTCTGCTGGCATTAAGCTCACTAACCACCGTGATGCTGATGGACTGTTTAGACAAAGCAGCGCAGGTGAGCGAGATGAGTGTGCCATGTTATTCTCTCAGACTGACACCTTACATTAAGTACACTTGGTCATTTTCACTTATGTACATATTTGAAATGGCTAGTTTTTCATTGAAAGACATGGATTTATGTACAGTACGTCTTTTATCAGTAATGGTTAGAGTGGATTTTCCCTTCATTTGAATAAATACATAGCAAAGACCTTACAGGGGGATTTGTGGGGATTTTCTTACACCATTAATGTAAAATACCTCATAAAATAGATGTGACAAAAGATATCAAAGACTCAGCAGAGTAACTATGGAAAAGATTCAGCATGTCAAATTTGGCCATTTCTACAAGATAATCAGGCACTATTGGGCGACCATTGAGCATCTGTGGCTGATTGCTGCTTCCGGCTCTGGCAGTGTGTTTGGCATTGTCTGTTGGCTGTAGTCAGCTCTTATCAGAGGTTATTCAGGCAACCCATCATGTTGAATCAGCAGCAAAGGCAGCCTGTGAGAGGCAGCTGTCTGACTGACTGCTCATATAGGGACAAATTCAAGGAAAAATCCTAATAAATTGGAGAAAAAACAAAGAATGCAGATGCTTTGAAACAAAACCGAATTCCTTGCTGAATGGTTTGATGTGTATTAAATGACGAGAATCATATACTACTGCATTTGCAATCACCAGATCTCAGTGATCTCAATAGATATGCATCAGTTTAAATACTACATGTACTTGGCATCACTGCCTGTGGGCTACGTGCGCTCTTGCAGCACCACTTGTTTAGGTTTGTGAACTCGCAAGCATCTATTTATTAGAACATTTGTTTTCTACCAACTGGCCCAAATTATCTGAGTGTGCTTTTATGGACTTCAATAAAAACCGCTGGCTGCTGAGAGACCTAAGCATTTTTCACTTTTATTTTAAATGGCATGCAAATAAATCTCCCTGACACTCTATGGAAAGGGCCTCTGAGCTATAGGAAAACTTTACAGTGGCAGTTGCAACTTTCTGATATAAGAAATATCAACAGGTTTTCATCTCATATTGCAGCTTAGTCAGTGGGCTGCCATGTCTACATATTATGCTCTCACTATCCCTCTGCATCTCCTGTTGGCATCCAACATTGGGATGTCAACAAAAGTATGTGGTTATGTAAAGGCAACAAAAGCCCATGGCCCTGTAGGCATGCTTGTGCTTCTTATTTTACATCATCACTGGCAGCAATTCAATGCGAAGCCGTCCAGCGGTGTATCATACAGACGCACCAGGTGCCATCCAGCCAACAGACGGCGTATAATAACAGTGTGGAAGCTGACTTTTGGCATCATTATCTTATGCCGAAAAAAAAACCACTGACAAAGCGGCGGTGTATGATGACTTCGGAATGAGAATGGGCTTGTGTGGGCTTTTTCTTGTTTCACTTGTCTGGCGTTTTTCAAGTATATCAGATTCAAACTCTGTTCAAACATAAGTTCTGCTAGGGGCATACCTGAAGCCAGTTTCGGAAAACTTGCGTCCCTTTCTGGGTAGTTAAGAGGAATGAGTTATCAGCAGTACATGACGGTAAAAATGGTCAATAAAGTAATTTCTACTACTGTTAATTACTGCAACCATGCAAAGTCCTTGAGCATACATTGCAGTCATGAATGTGCACTCAAAATATTAGGCTGTTTGGTCCAGCAGTATATGAAATGATCTACAAACAGACAGATACACACACTCAAAGTTTCAAGGTTTCAAGGTCAAAGTGCATGATCCCCTCCAAGCTTATGCCTGGCGGAGAAAGTAAAAAATGTGATTAGGCAAATATGCAGAGCTAGAGGGAATTCTTCTGAAACAACTGCTTACAAGCTCAAAATAACTAACCTCTGACTAAAATGTCTTTATCACCTAATAATTAGCATCAGATTACCATTTTCTTTACAAGGATCTTCAAAATGAAATTAGACGGCTTTTAAATATCTGTTATTATTTCCCAACATGAAGGTCTAAAACCCATTTTACAGTTGTCTCCTCACTACCAGGAATACACTTAAGGTGGGTCTAAAAAGAATGGAAGCCGCCTAAAATAGATATTTTTAAAACTGAAGAATGTGAATGCCAAAACCCCTAAAATTCATCCCCCAAAAAAGACATGACCTTGATATCTTCAGTGTCACTTGGTTGATCGGCTTAGTGTCTCTGGGTCCTACATGTTAAGCTGCAAAAAAAGTAAGGCAGTGAAGTTCTGAAAGATTTATTTTATATAATTTTCACCCCTACTGTAGCTACAGTAGTCAATGAAGCAAATTATTATATGTCAAAATGAACAAATGCTGGTGAAAATCATTCGGGCCTGTGGTACCTTAGAGGACCAGAAGAGCCTGAGCACATTAAAGATTGCGATTAGATGAATGCGCTGTCAGTGCTGATGTGTGGCTGACATTGATGGGGTGGATTTCACCGCTAAAAGACTGATGCTGACAGACGGGCAAGACAGAACGAGGAGAGGCAGGTAATGAAGGGAAAAAAGTAAGAAAATACCAGAAGGGATTATTTTGGACACAAAGACGGTAAGAATGTTCTTGGCAAAAAAAAAAAAAAAAAAAACTGAGGGAAAATGGCTGAAAATGTGAAAGGTCAGTGTATTATGTGTGTGATAGTGCTGCGGTGTATCTACTCCACTGCAGATAGTTAAAGACGGATGAGAGAGAATATGTGTGTGTGCAGCAGACAACAGGGGGAGGGAGAGGCAGAGAAATGGGACTCCACAAGGCCTCCTATATCCAGGGATAATAGAGCTGTCACAGTGTTTTGACTCAGGGCATTGATTCTGCCTTTAATTGCTTTAGGCCTCCGCTTGCTGGATGGCAGTCCAAGGATATTAAATGTAATGTATTGTTGCACTAGAACAGTTATGACACTGATCACACACTGATATGTACTCATGTGTTGTCAGTGCCAATAATCCTTTTATTGATCGGGGCCGCCTCCAAACAATTACAGCGATTGTTTAAGGGCATCACCCATGCTCTGTTTCCATCCAGCATGGATATTTTATTGAGCCAAACTAATGATTTCCCGCATCCCTGCCTTCTTCTGTTTTCAATATGATTCTTTGACCACAATGATTTTCAAAGGACAAACATTTATCCAACGATCAGCATCAAGTGCCAGTAGTGCATGAACCCTGGGTACTTCCTTTTTTTGACCCAAAGACTTGCAGGTTTTCTTGAATTCTACCTTTTTTTCAGTCAGCTCTAATGATTCTGGTTGCTCAACATGTTCTCATCTAAAGTTGCCACATATATCGATCTTGCTTTAGGTATCCTTCTGCATCTGCTGTTGACATTCCGAAGATGCCGCTACTGATGCCAGGATGTCAACAAAAGCGCATGGTGGCATTACAGTATCATGTGGTTATATTTAGGCAACAAAAGCACACAGCAACCAATACCGGGACATCAATAAAAGCACGTGCTTAGGATTATGCAACAGGCATATCATACAGCCACAAATGATGGCTTTTGGTGTTGGGATCTTACGCAAAATCACTGCAAGTTTCTGTATGTCCATATTTGACAACTGAGCAACAGATTGTGAACAGGCTGGGTTGCCAAAGAATCTTAATTACATTTATTAAAACAGTCTAAAAGCTGGGGCATGACCGAAACAAACTAGCTCAATCAAAAGTGTCAATCATCAATCAAAGGCTAAAGGGGTTCATAAAGGCCAGATTCAAAGGTAGGGTGAAAAACGTATTGTTAGATAGAATTATGATGCAAAAGTCTCTCAAATGGGGATTAAATCAATAAAAGGCAGGTTTTTGAGGATTCAGTAGAGGTAGGAATCACCAGAGGCCCCAAAATACAATATAATCACGATATTTAAGACACAATACCATATTATTAAAAATTTGAACACGCTGCTATGTGCAGTGTGTGAGTATTGGAACAACATGTATAGATTTGATATATAACATATATAGCTATTTGTTAATCTTTTTCAACTGCAAATTTTAATTCCAAAGAAAAACTTTGTCCATGTCCATTTAATCTAATACGACAAAGGGTCCTGTCTGTTCATCTCACTTCAAACCTTTTTCATGCAGCAATATTTATCTAGTTGACTGAAAAAGCCATTGAATTTTGATTATAGTAGGCTACCAAATGTGTAATTTGCATTTGAAATATTAATAATTCATAAAAATTTTTTTAAAAATCAGTAGTAATATTCAGTGTCTCAGTGTGATATTGCTATACAAAAATAATGCAATTCTATGCTGTATCAATATTTCCCCCCATCCCAGTTATAAACGTGAACACAAAATATTAGGCTGATTGGTCCAGAAGTTTGTGAGATTAGCTGCGGCACACTCACAGTCACACACGCAAACAACCAAACATATGACAAATGATTTGTATCAGAAGGCAGTGACAGGCAATGTCATCCTACTCACAATCCTATATGCTTCATTTTTTATAGGCAGCGAAAAACAATTTCCTAAGTTTGAAGGACTTGTTGAAATATAGCTGTATATTCCACAGTCTGACAGTGAGTAAACCTGACAACTTTCAAAATGAGACGAGACTTTTTCCAATAAAAACATGTTCTAGCTAACAGCTGCTTGAAACACATCTTATTGATTTTATGGTCATATTCTTACTCATATCAATAGAGATGTAAGGTGTGAAAAGGACAGCTTTAGTGTTGTCTGAGGGCATTGTCTTACCTTT
This sequence comes from Plectropomus leopardus, assembly GCF_008729295.1. Classification (NCBI taxonomy): domain Eukaryota; kingdom Metazoa; phylum Chordata; class Actinopteri; order Perciformes; family Serranidae; genus Plectropomus; species Plectropomus leopardus. The sequence goes on from NC_056483.1 coordinate 22,857,296, forward strand.
ATGCTATCACTTTCCGCCTGCTTCCAGGCCCTGTGCTGAGCTATTTGTGTGGTGGATGCCCAGAGATGAAAATTATATTGATCCTCTTATCTGACTCTCGGTAAGATGGCAATCAATGTGTATTTCCCAAAATGTCAGACTGTTTATTTTGAAGCTACGCTAGGCCATGTCTCACTTTAGCAGACCTAAATGACAGCAGGAGATAGCAGCTGGTGTTTTAAAGTGTTTTGATAGATTTTATTAGCCAGAACTGTGAGGTTATTACATGCCCTCCTCTCACATTGTGTCCAGTGCCAATACCCAGCTGCACAGTTTATTATTCATAAGCAGGGTGAATCTGTGAAATACTAGGTAGGGGGTTAGGACACTTTTTCTCTGCTGCAAGACCACTTTGAGATGGGTTGTGTCTAATAAAAGAAACAACTTTCTGAGCAACGTAAGCATCCTGTTGTTGTCTTCTGTCCACCTGATGAATGTATCAGTCTCTTTGTCTTGAATGATGCCAACCTTCTTGCACCAAATATTTTGCCCCTTTAAAGCTTATAGCATACACTCACACCAATATTAGGGTTTGACCTATATTGTTTTTTTAGGATCAAACCTGATACCAATTATTAGTAATTAATGTGGCTGATGGCCGACATATGGAACCAATATGCATTTACAATAAAACTGAAAATGTGTCTGTCAATATTTAGAATTTGGATATCACAAACTCCAACACTAAACATTGTTTAAATGCCTTAAGCAAATATTTAATCAAAACTGAGACCTTCGACATTTTATACATCAAGTTCCCAGCAACTTTTTTTTTATTTAGTCAAATGAAAACTAAAATGAAAAATGACTATTTAGTCATTTTTTCATTCCAGACTTTTATTTAAAAGTATCTGTCTGAGGTTTTTACAAAGTAAAAGTTCCTCCCATGCTGACACTTTCTTTGCACTTTTTTAATCAATTAATCTTGTCATCAATCATTAAATTAAAATGCTAGATGATCGGCAAAAATGATAAATACTGGCCCCGATAATCGGCCAGGCCGATAATGTCTTTATAATTTTAATAATAATACATTAAATAATACATATATTTATATTATCTGTCCAACCAAAAGTTTACAGCCCTACCTTGTAGACTGAAACAAATACATGTTATTCTTATAATAATTAATGTATTTCTTTTTTCTTGATGTTGCTGCAATCGTTAAATTTTTTTTTTTTTTTTTTTTTTTTTTAAAGAAGACGTATAAGCTTCAGTGAGCATGAAATCATAGTCCCTAGTATATGCCTCATTTCCACCAGTGGCTGAGTTGCACTTTTTCTCTTATCTTTTCTGTCTTTGACTGAGCATGATGTAAAAAGTTCTTTATCATAATATTGATTTAGACAGCTGTTTGCCTGATTCAAGGTTAGGCTGTATGACTGGAGGGCTCTGAATGGTGGCTTTATTGTGTTTCATCATGTAGTCACTGTGTAAATACACAGCCTTGAACACTATAATGTGGACAAGAATGGAGATATGAAAGGCCTACATAAGGTTTTTTGTAGAATACAGGTGCTTGGCCAGAAAATTAGAATAAAAAAATCTAATTTAGAAAGATGGAATATGATGGGAAAGCAGCTAAACCCTAGGAATCACCCACAACTATTGAAAAAATAAGAAGAAAATCTTTTAAAGCTTTAATGAGGTAATTATAATTGCTCATTTCAGTACTCAACTGTTTAGTACTGTTTTCATCATGCTGCATTGGATATTGTGGCGCTCATAATTGCTCTACACAGTTACAGGCTAATTGTTGACTGTAGTTAGCTAAGGTTAATATAGCTTTCTAAATTAAGCTTCATACTGGTTGTTTCTCATTGTTTACAGTGAGGGACCCTTTTAAAGAGAGGAGACAGAGAAGACAAACTGAGTGAAAAACTAAAACTAAATCTAATTAAACATTCCACACTCATTTTGACCTGGCATTAGATATGTACAGAGTTTTTATATACGGAGAAACTAACAAGATACAGTAGACTCAAAATACTTGGTTTTGAGGATGGTGTTGATGCCCACCTAACATTTTTTGGTTCTAATACATTCTGAGAATGTTTAAATGCAATCACTGAAGGTTTTCAAGTTTTCTTTGTGTTCCCAGAACATTACTCTTAAAGTTTAGCAACATTTTCTATAAACGTAAGAAAGTGTTTTTTGTTTGTTTCTTTTATTGTTAATATTACACATTACATTTCCATCTAAAAGAAATGTCTGCAATTTTAGTCCATGTAACACTGTGGGAAAGTTTCATTAAAAAGAACACTATGATCTGTCACCTCTCATCATCACCAAAACATCCTCATAATGTTGCAGCTAAAACTTTACATCTTAATTAGCATTTAACCTTACAGGAACATTATTTGAAATGATAAACATCCTTAAAACATTATTTGAATATTAGATTAAAATGTTTTCTTTAAAACAATGTTGCAACTTGTAGGGAACATTGTGGAAAAGTTCAAGTTAAAGGTTATGAGGTATTCCCTTACTTGATGTCGTGATTTGGCTAGAACTCAGACAAAAATCAGATACAGACAGACCAGACATCTAACAGGTAATCAGATCAACCAATCAGCATGTTAATGGTCTGCAAGAAAGACTTGATATTTGAGGTGTGAGCAGCTATGTATTGGACTATAACACCTGACATAAATTGCCATTTCTTTAGCAGCTAAACTCTCAACTATATTCACTAGCTAGATCCAACTGTGTCTGTCTGGGTTTATCTGCTTCTTGAAACAAGGTTTATAAATGGTGAGAGCTGTAAGAGTTAACCAAAAGAGAAAAGTTACACGCCATTAAGACCAAAACTATGACCTGAAACACGTTTAAAAGCTTAGTAGAGCTGAGCGGAACTGCAGAGTTCAGTGATCATTCTTTGTAGACATTCCACTATGAGTGGCCCCTTCCACAACACGCAAGTATATGGAAAATGCTTTGGTGTTTTTGGTGCATAATGTACATAATAAGAGGAAATTAAAATAAAAGTAGGTATTGTTATTTATTGTGAGCAGTTTTAAGATATTGAGCTTCAAAGTGTTTGCATTCCAAATAGCAAAAAAGACATGGACCTTTTTTATAGTCTAAAATGCATACTAAAATAACTTAATTAAAGAAAAAATAAAATATTTAAAAGCTATTCAAAAAGCTTGTGTCTGAACTTCCTATTTCCATTGGATCCTTTTAAAAACACAGCAATTTTTCTTTCCTGAAAAAAAATAGCGATTTTGGAGATAAGAGGTTTGCGCCTGACACCAGCGATAGACAAGTGTGGAGATATTAATGTTGCATGTAGTGAGTATGGGTGAGAGAGGTTCAGAGTCCATCTAAGTTGGAGTCCCAGGCCTTGTTGATGAGGCCAGCTGTACTCAGGAAGGAACTGTTCTTGTGACCTGAGGTTTTGGTCCTGATTGAGTGCACCCTCTTGCCAGAGAGAAGTGTTTGAAGTGGTTTGTGTCCGGGGTGGGAGGGGTCCTTCACAATCTTTCCTGCCAGCCTTAGGGTCCTGGGGGCGCACAGATCCTAGAGGGACAGAATATTGCAGCCAATCATCCCTTTAGCAGAGCAAATGTTACTCTGCAGTCTGCCCTTGTCCTTGGCAGTGGCAGCAGCGTACCAGATGGTGATGGAGGAGGTGGGGATGGACTCAATGATGGCAATGTAGAAGTGCACCATCATTGGAGCTGATTCTCAGCTCCCAATTGACATCCTGGGTGATGATGGAAGAAGTGGGAGGACTCTGCAACATTGATGGGGAGTCATAGAGGGAGGTGGGGGCAAGTAGGGCTACATTATTCCAGAAATCCACAGCCATCTCCGCTGTCTCCAGAGCAATGAGCTGCAGGTTGCTCTGCTCACACCAGGACACCAGATGGTCAATCTCCCACCTGTAGGTGGACTCATCAACACCACAGATTACTCCAACAAGGGTGGTTTCATCTACGAAACATAAGAAGACAAGATACTGAACTCCAAATTGCTCCCGATGGCTGTTCCATTGCTGTGTGGGCTGAAAATTATATTGTGATTTTTCTAGATCTTGACACACTTCTCAATATTTTTATATATTTTTCCAAAGCACTTTATTATTGCTAGGACTGGGAGAGTCTTCATTTTTTTCCTTATATATATAGATATATAGATATATAGATATATAGATATATAGATATATATAGATATTATTTATCAAATTCCCTTTTTGATGTGACAGTATTGTAGGAATGACTATTGGTACTAAAACAATATATTAACACAATACCATTTTTGATCAATAATCATTAGTATTATAGTTATAATGACTAAATGGGTAAAGTATTAAAACAAATACATCACTTTACTGTAACGCAACCTTTAAAAATTAAGGAAAAAAATGTTTTCCATATCACCATACAACATATCATGATACAATATAATATCATTACATTGTCCAGCCCTAGTGAACATTTATAATTACTTGTACAGTAGCCTTGGCCACCATTGTATGAATGTGTGTCTGAATGAGTGAATGTGACTTGTAGAGAGAAAGTGCTTTGCATGGTCGAATGACTAGAAAAGCACCATACAAGTGCAGGTCCATCTGCCATTTGATAACAGGCTCCGGCCCCTTTTTATGTAGTATTTTTGCTCGTTCCCTGAACTGACTCATGTCCACTCAAAATGTCGTAGCATGACCCTTAATGCAGTTTGTATGGGCCAAGAACTGAAAATGATAAGCCTTCATTTGTTAAAAGTTCGGCAGGGATGCAAGCTGTTATTTCCCAGTGGGTGCACAGTAGCAGCAGCCCCTTTAAATTACCTACAGAGTCACTTAATTTAATGGTCATACCAAAAATATCCCTTAATGGAGTTTTATTATACACTGAATGAACCTTAAATCAGTGGGTCAAGGTCACCTCAAACACAGATGCCTGTTCTTTTTTATATTTCTGTGGTCATTGTGTTTTCTTTTCCATTTCGGCAAGCTGAGATAAGCTTAAAAACCTCCATCATCCTGTGACGCTGCCTCATCACCTGAGTCTACACATTCACTCCACTCTAATTCCTCACAACTAATTTAAAAGGCCACTTAAATCTTGACTCATCCCGTGGGTTTCTGTTTGAATTATATTCAGCGTGTGATTTTTCTTTCTCTCTTTTTTTTTTGTACCTCTTTGTCTGGAACAATACTGTTACCATGGCAAATGGAGTAACTGTCTAGGAAAACAGAGGGAGAGAACAAAAAGAAGAGGATTGCTGTTGGTGTGGAGGGGTAGTAGAGTTGTCACAAGCTTGTACAACAGTTGGATTAACATTTAGGCAATTTTCCACAGCGTGCTTGAGATGATGAAGCGGCAGCACTTTTGCATTCAGAGGCCTGAAATTACACTCCCGGCGAGTTTTTTTTTTTTTTTTTTTTTAAGTATTATCTGTGGTCTCCACTTGAATAACCCCAGATGAGATGCCACAACACTGACATGTGTGCTGTCACGGTGCTACAGCGGCAGGAAATGTGACTGTAAATTACACAAGCCACATGACAGCACTTTGTGTCCATGCGGAGGAAATTGAAGGAATAATTCAACACAATAAGATAAGATAATCCAGTCGTGTCCTCCAGACCGTGTTTATTCAAATTCCGCAATTGCAGTGAATGAATCGTGGCTGGCTTAGAGAAATTGAATACTCCCACGCTGCAGACATCCTATTGACAGGACTTTATCAGTCTCAGGTCAATGACAGAGTGAAGGCCAGCATAAACTCTGAAGGAGGAAAGGAAGAAGTTCTTTACATCACTGTGTGTGTGTGTGTGTATGTGTGTGTGTGTGTGTGTGTGTAGCAGCAGGAATGACTGATTCAATATCCTCAGGTGGAAGCAGACAGAAAGCACTTTGGGTGAGTAAAGGAAGTCATTTCGAGCTGTCAATCAAAGAGAATTGCTGACATCTGCTCTAAGATGGAGGTATCAATCACCCAGAGTGCAGCAGGGTATATACTGGTAAAGCAGTGACATTAGGCCCAAACTGAGGACTGGTTACTGGGTATCACTCTCTGTTCACGCAGGAATTGAGAATCAGTCGAGCTGCAGTCTGCCTCTTTAAACCCAGCCGGCAGAAGAAACTGTTGGCATTGCATGTTTCTGCAAACCATGAATATGTAACATTTCTGTGTTTGAAATGTATCACATCAATGTTTCTAAAGTGACATAATGGGACGGTGGATGTGATACCTGCAAAGCTGCAGACCACTATTTGAGACCCACAAACTACAAACTAGGGCTGAACATATGGCTTTAAAATGACATCATGGTATTTTTAGGCTATATCTCCATACACAAAATATACATCTTAATATTTTGAAATCTCTAAACTAAAATACAAAATTATTAAACAAACTACAGTTACAAATTTTAGCTACTGATGTAAAATAAAGTTACATGTACTACTTTTAAAGAAAAGTTTAATAAATACTGTTAACATGTAAAGTATCAAGATAAATAAAGTACTATTACACTAAGGTTGAATAAATTATTGTTATAATTAAAGTGGAATCCATAGTGCTTTTATTTTGAAGGACCTGGCTTGGCTCGTGGAAGTGATGTTTTTGCCGCTGCTTTTGTGTGTGTCTGTGAGAGGCAGAGAACCATAGAGGAGAGAGGGGAAAATGAGAAGCTGGAGAGAGTCTCATGGCATTTTGCCAAAAGCACAATGAGACAATTTGTACTTGATGTTCGTGATGAAGTCCTTTTACACATCGCAGCTGGAACAAGCCACGATACATTGAGTATATTCATATATTCACCCACCCCTAGTTTTGTGTCTGACTTTTCATACCCAAACCATATCCAAACAACATAAGTCATCATTCTTTTGGTTGAAAGATCCTTCTTGTTTTGATTAATTGCTGCTTTTTCGAGTGATTTTTTAGCCACCAAACATGTGTGGATAGTGCCACAAAAAGTTTCCTACCAGAATAGTGCCCCCAAAATTGGGTATGACATGAAACGTGGCCAAAACATGAACTTTTCCTAACCACAACTAAATTTTGTGCCTAAATCTAACCACACATAACCACAGCACTGTTAACTGCATAAAGTTACCGTAACATAATAATGTAAATTGTCACATATCCGTGGTTTGTAGAAATGTGCAATGCCAACATTGTTTCCGGCACCTGGGTTAACCCTTTCTGCCTAGTATTTATCATTTGTCATTCTTATTACTGATGCTCTCCAATCACAACACCTTACATAGAATATTGATAAATACTAGCTACATCGGTTGATTATTGTCTCTAGCCAAATTGCAGGGTAGTGTATCTGAAACAGCTTGTATTTCCAGTTCTATATTTTACATTTAGATTCATGTTTTATCATCTTTACTGGCATCTAACATGTTCATATTTTTTATCATATTACTATAGTCATGCTAGCAGTTCTGTTAAGCTGAAATCAAGGCATTGGACACACTGAAATTTTGACCTAATGATGGCGAAGAAAAGGGATCCCCAAATTCTTTACGATTCTTCCATGAATATGTATAGCAAATTTCTCAGCAATAAATTTAATTGTTCTTCAGACATTTCATTTAAAACCACAACTTTCAACCTCATGGTGGTTCTACAGGAAAGGTCAGGGGATCACCAAAGTCTAGGCTATATTACCTGGGGACCATAGACACCTATACAAAATGTTACTGAAATCCATCCAATAGTTGTAAAGCTAATTAGCCAAAAGTGAGAAGAGTCAAGTTAAAGGTGGCACTAGAGGTCACCAAAGTCATTAGGATTTGTCCTCTGGAAAGAAACCATAAATGTCTGTATAAAGTTGCTGGTAATCCTGTTTTGTAATTGCTGGGACATTTCAGTATGGATCATGTGTAATGGACAAGCTGATACAAAAACTCTGCTGTCCCATGCAGCCAAATGTGTCCTAATCATGGTTGGATTAATGTGTTTGGGGCCCCTGTTGCCTTCAAATTCCTGGCAGGTACAGTGCACATAGAACATAATAGATGGCAGCTTCATTATATTTTGCACAGAGACCAAGAAACTGACCAGTACTCCTAAACTGAAATACCTATTACCAAGTTTTCTGTTTGTCAATTAAATAAATGGTAATTTGGTGACAACAAACTTTGGAACTGCAACAAAAAAATACTTTTTCTCCAGTTAAGTGATTAATTGTTTTTGGTCCCCTTTACTAGAAAGGTCAAAAAGATTAATACATGAATAATACATGATCATTTTGATATTGTACTTTGTTTGTGCAAATGTTCAAACTAATTTACCAGTAATGAAATTACCAAAAAAAACACTGACAATCTGGGAGTCTTAGTCATCAGACCCCTGGGGCCAAAGCAATGCAGGCAGTTACCTGCTGGCAATGGCATTTAAAAACTTCCACCAGCACAGCAGTTCCAAATGCCCAATATTTACCTCATTATTTTCTGCATTTGTTTTACACCACATCAGCAGTCCCAACAGTAACAAACAGACGCTGCCTTCAAATACTGGTAGAAAGGTTGTAATTAGGAGCATAATTATGAGTGCATGTTCTCGAATGGTCCGATAAAATGGCAAATACAATTGGGATTTTGCAATTCCCAAGATGTCAATGTACGATTTCCGAGTCAGGAAACCTCACTTGCAATCCTTTACCAAACATGTTCATGTTGCAGCACAAGGTAGACATTGCTTTGTATTAAAAAAGTCACCATCAGAAGGTTCTATTTTCAGTCCATTGTATTATTCTGACTAAAACTATTTTTAATTGACGAGCTCTATTTATGCCCTTCAAACTCTGATGTAGAAGTTTCTAAGAACAGCAACAAGACAAAACATTGTCAAAATGTGACACAGTGAGGCAGGTGTACAGCAGAGTAGAATCCAATCAGAAATTTAAAACTTTTAATCAGAAAAAGTAAAAAGCAGGAAGAGCCGAAGGATACGAACGAAGTGCCGCAATGTTTTGTACTCTATTGAAGTGTGTTAGTTAAAAAGAATGTCTCCTGTTGATGGACGGTTGGGAGATAAAGGTTCAGTTTTGCTAAGATAAGGGCAAAGCATCTGATGGCTGCTGACAAAATCACTGCTATTTCCCAGGACAGTGTGAGGTGGGCCTGAAACAACAGAAACAGAAGCCGTACATTTCAACAGAGCTTTGCTGTCGTCTCTAAGGCAAGAACTGCATTTATAGTACCTTGTCAAACACACAATCTGCTGTTGCCATGTTATCCTGAGTTAACTTAGTCAAGGTGAAGGGTATGGAGAGAGTAAAAATCATGGTGAAGCTACAAAATAGACTGATAAATTGATTGATTTTATTGTCCTTAAAGGGAGAATTAGTTTGTTACAATCAGTGCAGACAGCACTCCAGTAGTCTGATGTTTTCTCAACCTTGAAACTAGTCTTTCCTATGGGAGGAGGGCTTTAAACCACTGGGAGTTTCATTCAAATGAGGCAGAGCAAAGCAAGATGTTGGGATTTGGTGAAAATTCAGTCTTAGAAGTTGTGTGATTGGCACAAGTGTATTCACACTATGAGACATGTTCTGGCTACCATCACTACCTATGATTTATATTTCTTATACATCTTTTGCAAACAGTATTGCTGGACATAGATGAACTGTTGTACTTGGATGCCAACACAGGCCATGTATCCATGATTAAACACTTTGCACTGGTTTTTGGGCCTGTGCCAATAAATAGGTACCTCACTCCCTGTTCACACTCAGGCTCTTATGATATAAGCAGTTGCTTAAGCCCCCTGGTCTCTGGGCCCCATAGAAAAAAAATATTTTACATTAACAAATGACAATAATGAAATAAAATGTGAAGTTTCATATTTTTTGTCAACAAATAGTGGCAAGACAATAAGCTCAGAGATGGGTAAACTGGACAATATATGTAGGCTAAGTAAGTCATTTACTACCAAAGTGAAAAATAAATAAAAAAATCATATTTTGCAGTTGCATTTGATAAATAAAAAAAGAGAAGAAGAAAAGAGTCAACATAAACTGGAATAAGTATCTTCACAAACCATTCTTTGACAGTGTGTCAGCACTGCAACTGATGATTTAAATGAAATACTGTAAATTACATTTGGAGGTTGGTTTAAGACAGTGGCACGATTCTTTTTAGATTGCATTTTGTGTATTCCTTTTGTCTTTCTATGTAAATTGATGACTGTACCAGAGTTTGCACAACATTATTAGTTATTTGCTCAAATGGATTCCGCATTTGCAAAAAAAAGAAAAAAAAATGTTATGTTAAATCAATATTGTCAGACACATTCCAAGCAAAAGAAAATCACATTAAATTCCACAGATTTCACTGTGGGTCACTACTAAGAAGATGTAAAATTAAAAATAAATTAAAATAAACAGCAGATTTCATTTGGGTCTGGTTATTTGTAATAACTATGTTCCACGTCATTTGGCTGCTTTTTGCATTTTATCTTTTCTGTCGTGTCATGTCCTGACTGAATACACATGAATATAGGTGATATTTAAGCCTTTCCCATGAAAACATAAGACTAAAATATGCATCAAACTTTGATCAAATTACTTAGAACACCCTAGGAAGGACCATTCTAAGGAGGTTATAGACTAATCATTTATTTGATATAGTTTTATTTAAAGTCAGTGTTGCCTCAAGGTCAAACTTTGGTCTTTATGTGCTTATTTGTACATTATGTGTGCCCTCAAACCCAATCTTGCTCAGAGACCTCAGAAGTTTAGGGCCGGCCCTGGACCTAATGAGCTGTCCGTTTTGAGCACATAATTAACATACCCAGCTCCAATTAATTTCTCCACTTATGATAATACCTGTGCATGACTAAGTAGCTCATTTTCCTGGATGGGATGCCCAAAGAATAATTTCATACAGTTAAACCTTTCTGAACTTTAACAGGTTGAACTGCTAAGCAACTGAAGTCCTGAGTTATGGTGGTGGTGCAAGATTTTCTGCCATGGTTCAATTGACAGCTAATGCCATATTGTTTGAGCTGGTATGCGTGAACGAGAGTTTTTATCAGAGAGGGGCTAATTTTTGCACCAGCGCAAATATATTATACAGGGTCACCACAAACATTAGGATTAATCCTCTGGGGGGCATGAACATCCATAGCAAAATGAATGGTAATAAGCCAATAGATTTACATTGTCATGGACCAAAGTGTTTTCAAGAACAATTTCCCCAGTTGTATTGCCCTGCAGGATTGGATATAACCAAAGTCATAAAGACTTATCCCTCTGGAGACAATAGAAATTCACAACAAATTTTATGGCAATCTGGACTGTAGTTGTTGAGATATCTTACTCTTTATAAACGTTTTGGACAAACTGACACATGTACTGCTTGAGCTGTCATATAAACAATTCTTTCTTTTAAAATTCTAAAGGGAGTGCTTAGGCTGCACCACTGGGGGACTACAATTAATCAATATTTTCACCATTGCGTCATTAAAGTCAAACTGTCCCTGTTGTAGCTGTAACATCTGCAATATAGCTATTTTTTTTTCACAGTTTATTTCTCTCCATCTGGATCCCAACGCCCACACCTCTGAAGCCTCCGCTGACTGCCGTGATCGTTTACCTCATAAAATTGATTAAGACACTAATGTCCGCCTGTGAGAGAGTTGAAGAAGTTGTCCGAGGCTGCTGCTCAGATTGAAATACTATCCATTATCCACGCAACATGCAATTAAACTTTACAGATAGATGGCTGTCAGGTTGATGGGTGTGGGATTTGTGGGTTTGGACCGGAGAGGGCTCATCCCTTGTGATAGCTGGAATGAGGGCTTTAATACATGCGGTATAAAAGTGCATGCTCTGATTTATGAAAATGTTTAACAAATAATGTTTTAATGATGTACTATAAGCCAGATATACTTCATCCAGGGAGTTAATTCTTGCATGAGCAATCAAGTTCAGTTTTAGCGGCTTTACAATCTTTTTTTAAAGGAATATGACTTCTAAGTGCAATTTCTCCCCCCTCCATGCTTTCATTTCTCCCTTTTAACTTTGGGAAATTTTGTGATAACTATTTCATTACCTTCTGAAGTCAGGCATCTGAACTTCAAAGCTGATATGGATTCATGGCAGAGTATTCTGAGGAGACTCTCTCTCCCCCTCTCTCTCTTTCTCTCTCTCCCGCAAACTTTTTATCTGCTTAAAGAGGTCTATTGCTCATAGAATCAAAGCGCTGCTGGAGCACACCCCCTCAATAATGCAGCACACACACCTTCCCCGACTGTGGTTCACCCCAGGAACAGTGAAAAGGTTCGACTCCAAACCCCAGAGCAATTGTTGAATAACATTGAAGCACCTGCCGTTCTATTGCATTCGTTTCTACTCTGACAAAAACAGCGCAGTGTCTCCGCAACTCTGACAGAACATCTCTATCTCTATCTCTATCTCTATCTCTGCAGCTTGTCAAGACGTTAATATGAGACTCCCACTGTCATCCTCTATTAATCTTGTGATAAAATTCACTCTGTTTTGAATCGTGATTAAACTTGTGAATATAGCGCCCATTAATACTCGTGACGTGGAAATGACAGATATGGGTCTCCTGAATTTTTGATTGATGTGCCAACTAATTTTCATCAAATTAGATAATATCTTACACTGTTATTATACTCTGCATAAGTAATAACTATCATATAATTATAGCAATGATTCAGCATGGGTGTGATGAAATGTCTTAATGACACAAGACCCCATTTTACATCTTTGCATGTTAGCACCATTAATAGCATGTAGTATTAGTACTCCCTGATTGCAGCGTAGCCATGGATCATAGACTGTATATAAAGATGAACGACATGCTGCCAGTTAACCGGGCTATTCTTAAGTGAGGCTAAAATGTTGGGATACGACCACTGCCACTGCCAGTTCCCGCCAAAACACCTGTCCAACCAATTGCAAGCAGTCCCAATGAATGTGAGGGCACAGATTGGCTGTCACAGCTGTGACGTGGCAGAAAACACCCTTTTTGTAGAGTTGAATAACTCATTAAACCAAACTTATCATACAAGCAAACACTTGAACAAACATCAGAGGGATGAGAACTACCTTCAGTGACAGAAACCATATTTGGGAAAAATGTATTTGGCGTATACTTTGAGTTTTTAGTTTGGGCTATGTCCCATTCACTACCATGGAAGGGATGCTTTATGACCTACAGTATATGTAGTCAGACACCAGGGGGCGAATGAGTTTGAAAAGCTACACTTAAGGGGAACTGTCATGTTGTCCATCTTTATATACAGTCTGTTCCATGGATGCACAGATACTTGCTGCTAAGACAGCCTGCAATTATGTTGTGGCATTTTATTGAAGTAAATACATGTGGTGGAAGTTGAGTGTAGTGAGAAATTGCATTTCTTAGATAAAAGGATGAGGAGAGATTGACATCAATGCTGCAGTGTACACCGAGGTCACTAAACAAGTATTCAGATCCTTTTCTGCAGTAAAAGTACTAATGATACAGCACTGTAAACGTATTCCACTACAGGTAAAAGTCTTGCATTCAAAATCCTACTGAAGTAAAAGTAACTAAGTATTATCTGCAAAATGAACTTATAGTACATATTGTCAAAGTAGTCACTGCAGGAAAATGCTCCCTATCAGAGTTTTCCTATTCTATGTGATGTTTCTGTATGAATATTCCTGCTGCATTAATGTATCTGTTGTAATTTTCTGCTGTAGATGTTTGAGGTTGTTCCAATTTTAAAAACGTTGGTGGTGGTTTGGAAGTTCTATCGACATCATTGCATAGTATTCTATAAGATCATCATATGCTTGTAGCGTGGCTGTCCTGTCCTTTTTTAAGAGTGTTTACACACACCTGGAGATACATGATTGTTAGTGGACAAGAAGTAATGACAACTGACTGACAAACCTAGTGCAGGACAGACTGCAGAAGTTTTAAGTGTAAATTTGCATATAATGAACCCCTCTCACCCCTCCCAATAGGAGAACCCTCATTGGTTACTGGAAGAATATCTTATAAAAGGTTCCACCCAGAACCACCTATGACAGGTTACACACAGAGCCTTTCTATGGTATAATGGTTCAACCTAGGACCATCTCCACTGTCTAAGTTGCTACCAAACAGCACGCTTAGGGCATTCTAACGAGAACCAGGGGGGGCTCTAAAAATGGTAATTGACTACATTACCCACGGGTCTTTATCCCGTTAATTACGGTTTTAGTGTAACAGGTTTGCTGGTCAGAGGAATCAAAGGAATAGACACACCATCCAGCATTTAAAGAAACATGTTTTTCATTTTATAATATAAGACTGGCAATGGACCTTCACTTCATTTAGTTTCTTCTTAAGAATTGTTTCAAATCAGCAAACCTGATTCTGAATTTCTCTGCAGTAGTACCACCTGCCTATAGTTATTATGCATCAGTGTTGTCATATAAAATATAACGTATACACAGTACATTAAAGATGATTTCTATAACCTGCACCAACTAGTGCTCACATTAACATTAGAGGCCCAGCAGTGGTTAAACTGTTGATCCAAGGCTGCCTGTAGTTATTTGCAACAGTGACTTTAAAGAAATGGTTGCTTTCAGAGCTCTGCAGCACTGCATATCTGTAATGTATGCTTGATTGCGCACCAACCCTTCCAATATCTGATTGGATGCATACTTCTCTCACTGAGCTGCCACTGGTCTTTGCATCTGATTTTCAAATTGGAAAAACACAGCAGCTGTGCTAAAAATGTCAATTCTTCTTAAGTATCCATCCATGTATGTGTCCAAATAAATTTGAGGAAAGAAATAGGTCATGCAGTTGCTTCATCAGGAGTTTTGCGATGCACCAGCAACAGCTCCCCACAGTTCACTGACTGGCCCAACACATAACTGAGCTGAATCACTTCTTGAGTGGATGATTTTTCATTAAACCTCAGAGTGGAAACTGAACTTGCAAGATGTAGATTGGTAGATTAAGCTTTGCAAGGCTTAAATCTGCATTCAATTATTATACTCAATTCTGATGTATTTCTGAAAGCACTGAGTGCACATAGACATTAAAGAATGTACTAGCATTAGGGGTAAAATACCTGAGAAGCCTTTAAAAATAATGAAAATAAGATAAAGGTCCATAAATCAAATTTGGGAACAAGGGAAGGACATAAATATCTGCACCATTAAGGCAAGACCACTCCAATCAGCCCTGTATGACTATAATGCATAAGCTACTGAGAGGCTGTATTTGAGAGAGATGCAAGTGCTTTTATAGCACACCCAGAACTGTGGCAGAATAATCTACCTGGGGCAAAAATTTGCTTAACAATCGCTAACCTCCAAGGCTGACAAATGAAACCAACACAGAACTCGGACTTCAAAATAGGATTCCACAAATCAATGTCTGAAGCCAAGGTAGCCATGTCAATTATTTTTACAGTCTATGGCTCCTGATTGACCCTGTTATTTTGTAATATGGATAAAAGTAGATTTGTTAATGGATGCACACATTGTTAAACCTAAATCAACTGAAACACAATAATTATGGGCTCTCTGACACCCCTTGGACTCTAAGGGTTAGTGACAAAGGTTATGATTCAATGTATCAGGAAACACTCCAATACTGTAAATAAGGCAATACATCGTTATGTTTTGTAAATATAATTTTAAAGAAAACTACCATAGACACCACTCTCACTCTTTACAACCCCTGTAAAGCTCTATGGAATATGTTGTTAGGTTAGAATAGCAGAGTCACGTGACAGCACTACTCTCTAGCAGTTGGGGATTTAAACACAACACATGTTAACTATTAATTTATAAGAAAAAAATACTGTATTAATTGTCAGAAACACTGTATCACAAAATTGTGATACTCAAGAGTATCAATATTTTCTTTACACCCCTACTTTGCTGTAGCCATGTCCGCTACCTGCTGTTAGGTAACCATATGTTTACTTGTTAGTTGTCTGTTCATGAATACAAATTAATTCAGCCTGTGTAGTTCCTCCCTTGCACATGTCGACAACCTGTGATAGTCCTGCCATTGCGAGACAAAAAATGCAAACTGATCTGGCTTTATTAACCAATAATGTGTGGGTCCACATATAGTGTGTTTTTAACAACAAGCCATAGGCTTTTTAAAATCTGTCCAAGGTTTACAATTCGCCCCCAGGCCGGACTTTAGTCATGCTTGCCATAAAGGCTGGGGACAATTGGTCCAAACTGCAAAGTCAAGAAGATTGGCTCCATAATAGTAAACCTAAATTGACAGTATGGAAAACCTACCAACTATTCATGAAGTCATTTTTTTAGAAAATAAAACAAGCAGTCTGAACCAAAAGGGACCTTGATCCAAAATGTAGCTGATAAAAAAACATTCAAGAATTAGAGATATTAATCAGCGACTGGAGAGATAAGGCCAGAGCAACAAGGGACAAGGGACAACAAGGGATCCCACCTGACCTGATTAACCCAAATATAATTGGAAATGACCCAAATGGGGTCCTCGGTTGACAGGATTGCTGAAAACCTCTAGTAGATTAAAAAAGTGTAAAAACATAAAATTAATTCCTTCCAGAAGGACAGAGGGTGTTGTACTAAAAAAAACCCCACTAAATTACATTTAAGTACCATCCATATTACTGTGAATTATTCATCAGTCCTGTTACGTTGTTGAATCCCCTGTAAGAAAAGATTACCATAGCTAAACACGTCCTGATCCTTGAGTGTGGGCCTAACCGCCGGCCACAGATCCTGCAAAAACCAGTAATAACAGCCATCAGTTCCACATGACACTCCCCATATGAGAAATGGGACACAATGAAACACCAGGCCTCATTTTGTCCGTACAAACTCACATTGTTGGAAATGACAACTGCCAGGAAACCTCCTCAGAGAACAGGAGCTATTGAAAGAACACATTTTATGAGCAGAACAGAAAAAATACGACGTATGAAGCTACCTCTGAGGCAGAAATTTTCACTTTTTGTGGAAAATGATAGATACTTTGCCTCTCTCTCTACCTTTTTTAAAATCCTTTTTCTATGAAGCACGGCACATCAGCCTAGTTGGTAAACATGAGCATGCTGTGTGTGGTGCACTGCACTTTTAAGTGATCAATAGTGAAATATTTACCCCTTTAGGGTTGTTGAAACTACAACTCACAGCTTAACTTGTCAGGCTGTACGGAAATACACTATGTTAAGCTTATGGTGAAAGGCTCAGTTTGCTTTTCTGAAGAGACAAAAATATGATAAAAAGGTGCCAAGTGTTTCATCCTCCCTAGTCTCCAATGACTCGGTCTGCAGCGTCTATATTTCATGCGTAAACTGAGACAGTTTAGAGTGGACAGACATATATTGGTCCTGCTGAATCTCGTCTCTTTGGAAAGCATTTTAACTTTCTGCTCTATTGCCTGCTATTTTTCATTGTCCTGAATAATAAAAACAAACTGCATAAGATTGTCAATATGTCCCATGCTCTATGGGACTGTTCCGTGGTACTGCCGGTTTGGAAGATGCTACTGCAGAGCCTTGAAGGGCGGCTATCTCTGTTAGGGGGAATATGTTAACAAAATGCCTCAATTTATTAACAGAAAACAAACAAACAAACAAAAAAACAAAAACACTTTTGGTATTATGTCTTTTTTATATTGCAATAATTAATGTAATGTAATAGAAATCCCAAGATAAAAATTGACTTAATGAACTAGATAAACAAAACTATATGAATACAAATACTAGCAAATATAGTAACAAAATCAGATTAAAATGTGTGGTTAAAAGAAAAGCCAGAGTAAATCAGGCTTATCATGATGAATAAAACCAAAATACCCTTTTAGGTAAAGACATAATGTCTTTATTTATATGCCAATTTTAAGATAAAACACATAATTCCATCTAAAAAGGAAATTGGTGATTTAATGTTACATTATGATCTAATGCAGTGTTTATGCTGAGCCAAAGATAGCATCAAATGAGGAGTCACACATTTTTCCCTCTGGTGAAATAATAATACATCATACTGTCATTTTGTGCCATTCAACAAAAATTATTAGGGTGTCTAGAACATGAAATATGATAAGATTTTTCTCTGACTTCAACTTTCAGTGTCACTTGAAGTCCAGAGAAGAAGAGCAACTTTTAGTCAACTTATGATTTTTTTCTCAGCTTTGAAACAACAATATCTTTTTACAACATTGTTGCCCAGTGAATATAATCATTATTACACATAAAAAAATCAATTTAAGAAATAAGGACAAACCGCCAAAAATGGGGTTTGCCAAGTTTTTAGTGCAGCAATTTGATCACAAAAGATGTAAACTGTGCGGTTACAATGCCTGTTAAAGGGTTATTGAGTTGTTATACGAAGTGGCTTAAACATCACAAGGAACACAATGCCATACAATCATTTGAGATACAAACTAAAGTTTAAGTCCAAAGTCTTGGACAACAATATGTTTCTCTGTGGGACATTCTCTACAGGATTCCCAAACTATTATAATACAACATGTGACCAAACAATCTGATTGTGTCAATACGACATTTAATATGTTTTCAAATCATAATGACAGCACGATGTCCTCATAACTTAAAATATTACTTCACCATTTCCATGGTAACCTTGTAACTGCTAAAGCTGGAGCAAAGTAATGAAGGCAGCAAAACTGCTACAATTTTTTTGTGTGTGTTAATTTTGATATATTTTGATCTGCATGTCAGACTTAGTTTTAATCACTTCACTTATGATGGAAACTATAAACTGGCAAAGATGACAATAACAAGCATAAACCACCATGTCCTGAACAGACACATTACAAACGCTGTCAAAAAGTGATATTTGGGGTTTTGGAAAATAAAACTAAAAACTACTCAGTCCAGCACTAGGCATGGTGATAGATCACAAAGATTAGTCTAAGCTATAGTCAGACAGTCAGACAGCCTGATAGATGGTCAATTAGATGGAGAGATAGATCGATAGATCTATAAATCAATATATAAAAAAAGAATTACAAGGAGAAAAAAATCCAACATGATTCAATTAGTATTACTGTATACAAATATGTCAATATAAAGAACAAATGTGGTGGCATCAAAACTATTCAGGAGACAATATTTGCATTTACTACTTCCACCTCCTGAACTCAAACATATACCACCTGTCTAAACTACTGAGCTGTGGTTCGGTTTTCAAGATAGAAAGAGAGAGAGAGAGAGCGAGAGAGCAATGGATTGAAAAACAGTGAGCAAGAGAGAGACAGATTGATGGATCTATAAATCGATAGATAAAAAGAATTACTACAAAAAAACTTACACAAGTGAAATTAAATATTAAACAAAGTCAATATGAAGTAAATAATAATTGTATCAAAACTATTCAAGAGACAATATTTGTATTTACGACCCTTTACCAGTTTTGCACGGTTGAATAAACTGAAACAAATGTAACTGAACCTCTGTGTGTGAGGATGCAGCGCGGATGACAAATAGACCTATATAGCGAAACATTATTCTACAATATATTGATGATGAGATTTTTTTTTTTAATGTTTGCTTTAGGTGTTGTTGTAGTTGTTGGTACTAGTTTATTTATCTGATGATGGCTGTACAGTACAATATATCCATGTGTAAATAAGTGTAAGAGGTGTCAAGCTTACGTTTTGTGTTTATGTTATGATATGTAAAGACCAATGCTACACACTGGAGCTATATTGTAACAAGTATTATCCAACTCATGGCACAGTAAGCCAATTAAGGCCTAATTATGGCCCGACTGCAAAACACATCAGAATACCTTAAATTACAACCAAACCATTTTCTGATCTACCCAAAAGAGACGCCAATACACCAAACCATATTCAAATATGACATAAGCCATCAAGACAAGATAGGTGTCAAACTAGCTCGCTAGCAAGACATGACTGATGATTGGCAGCCAACATTACCCTATTACAATGAAGCTAAGGTTTTCTAGGCTAATTTTGAAAACCAATGCTACATACTAGAGCTATACGGAAACAAACATTTCCCCAGATTTTGCATGGCGACCAAACCAAGGCACACTTAAGGTGCGATGGCCAAAACACAGCACATTTATGGCACGGCGGCGGACACAAGGCACACTTACAGCACGGC
>NC_056483.1:22880075-22945677 GCF_008729295.1 Plectropomus leopardus
TCATGATTTTGAGACCTTCTTCCTTATTTTCAGATAATTCTTTGTACTTATTTTTGACATTCTTTTACATTCTCAACTAATCGGATCTTAAAGTTGCTTAATGCCTTCCTCCCTTATGAAATCAAGCCTACTTTTTATTTCTAAGGTTTCAAAGGGTTAAAGGCACCAGAATACATGACAGTAACTCATAAACATTTTCTTGCGNTTTCATGATTTTGAGACCTTCTTCCTTATTTTCAGATAATTCTTTGTACTTATTTTTGACATTCTTTTACATTCTCAACTAATCGGATCTTAAAGTTGCTTAATGCCTTCCTCCCTTATGAAATCAAGCCTACTTTTTATTTCTAAGGTTTCAAAGGGTTAAAGGCACCAGAATACATGACAGTAACTCATAAACATTTTCTTGCGATGCCCACTTGAACCCCATTAGATTGTCCTATATATATTCCTATAATTCCTACTCCTATAGTCCTATAATATTTTCAGTGCTTCCTATCCCCATGCTATACATCTTGAGCCTTATTTTGACATGTATCACACCAAAGAGGAATTTAAGTGAAATATATTGCTCCCTATCATATCCCAAGGACAAAACTGGCATCGTATTGTGGAAACTGGTGATGATAAGTGTTTCACAGCAATATACTATATATAATGACACATCTCCACCCCCACCATAGCTTAAGATTACAGGGTTTAATGTGTCATTTGAAGTCCACGACCTGAGTTTAACCTCCTCTGAGTGTTTGTGCTTGTAAATCCAATGATTGCCGGATAAACTCATTTAAATGTTGCCTCTTTTTAATATGTTTCCATCGGTCGTGCATGTCTATCATTCGGAGGTCAGCGCTCTCACATGAGATCCTATCCTGTCACAGTGAAAGCTGTAACACAATCACTACCGTGCAGGGTGGCCCTGCTATATTTCATCTTAAATGATAACAATTTTTCTTCATGTGACGTTAATTTAGTCGCAGCAACTCAATGGAGCTTTTTTTTTTTTTTTTTGATGCCCATTAATTGCAGAGCACATTTTACAAGAAGTCAATTTGAGATTTGCATGAAGAATGGCAGTGTGTCATGGTGGAAGAGTTTTGCAATAAAGAGACAAGCGATTGAAATTGAGATACTTGCGAGCGGCTGCAGCTTTGGCTCAGAAGCCACTCATGCGATAGAAATGAAATATAAATGGGAAAATAATGGAGGTTTATTCCGACAGTGTCATTGAAAACTTTTACGCTGCTGTCACAGGCTCCAAACTTACTTCTGGCGTGATTTGTCAGGTACACATTTAGATAAAGAAAAAAGTCGTTCTTGATGCATTGGAACATGTCTCTGATTGTTCTCTATTAGAGCTTTGTCTGTTCTTTTTAATGACACGCAGGGGCGACATCTCCGTGGCAGATAAACGCCTTTTCTTTGCAGCTGATGATAAATGCCGGGATTCTGAACCGATATTGGACATTCATTATGTCACAATTACCTTAATTGCATTCGCACAGCGCTGGGTGACTAATGGGTTCACACTCATAAAATACTGCCTTTTTTTGTTTTAGTGCCTGCAAATCCAAAGAGTCAATTTGGATAAAATATTTAAACATATTTGAGAGGCAGAGGTGAAAGCAGCAATGGATTTATTCTCAATATGTGAACAGGGCGTGCACAGTCAGCTGACCTAAAGACCCAGCTTGGAGATACAGTCCCTAAAACAAAAAGTGGTTCATATTGTCATTCCTTTTCTCCTCCCCCTGTGCTCCCACACACGCCTAGTCACAGCTTTAGCTCCTTAAAATACTGTTGTTTTTTTTTTAAAAAATGAATCTGTGCCCTAATGCTTGTCTTGTCTTACACAGTGTGTGTGATGTCAGCCGTGCATATTTCACTGTAACCCTAATGAACCTTGAGGGATAGCTCGGCTTTTTTTCTGAGCACATTGACTTGATTTCTTTCAAAAACATGGGAAGAAACTTGTATAACTGAAATGATCTTGACTTGAAATGGTGAGTTGAAATAGTGTGGAATTCTATGTTTATGTGACAAGGTAAAGCAAGTTTCCTGAATGGATAATGTAAAACTGTTACAACTCACGGTGTCAAGTTAAAACAACAGATGGTCATTAGTTTAACAACTTTTGAGTTAAAACAACAACTTTTGAGTTAAAACATAGCTTTTCTTGAAGTTCATTGTATTCATGTTTTTATGACAGCAGGTGAATTTTCATTTCTAAGTTTAACCAACTTGAAATTTATTGCAAGAAATGTGTAAAAAGAAAAAAATTGGTTAAAATAAAATTTAAACAAAAATCATAAAACATACATTTTCTCGAGCTTTTTTTTTCTTTTTTTTGCGCATAATTTTCTTACATGTTTCTTACTTGTAGAACATTTCATGCCAAGTTGCTGAAATGTATTCACATTTTTATGGCAACAAGTGAACTTCCATTACAAAGTTTAAGTGACTTGAAATTTATCACAGTAAGACAACAAGCAATGGAAGATGAAATGACCCAAAATGATAAAGAAATTTCCTGAAAAACAGAAAAAACAAACAAAAAAAAGTAAAAAAAAATCTAGGAAATTACCTTGAAAAAGTCTTACAGATTATAATTTTCTCCTTTTTACCACATAACTTCATAAATCTACATATTTCTTACTATTTGTGGGACATTTCTTGCCAAGTTGCTCACTGGCTTTTTTTCTCATTTTTTGAAAGAAATCAAACAAATTTGCTCAGTGGTCAAACGTTTAAGTATTTGTGAAAGGAATCTGGAAGCAGCACAAGAAAAGTGATGTTGCTCCAGGTTTCAGAGGTTGAAACAAATTCATGTCATTTAAAAGGTCAGTTGGTCAGTTTGGCTGAACAGACCAGTTGAATTTCTGCTGATGATTTTTCCTGTCGAATCTTTACTGACACAAACACACAAACATGCACACACTCAAACAAAAAAAGTGCTCTTCTTTTGCAGAACAGTAGTCACAAGCTGCTAGTACATACTTTGTTTCTTTTACAAACAAATCCTGTGAGATTGGTGATGTCACAGCTGCACTTGGCACATGTACATGGTGTTCTTCTATGGTGTGTTGCCGGTGTTACACCGGCAGCTAATAGCCAGGCATGCATACTGCAGTGTTTTGGTTAGTTTTTATGGATCTATGTATACAAGTATTGTTTTCCTAACATTTTCATATGATGCATATTTTTTTTAAAACACAAAGAAAAGATTTTTAAGCATGGCCGTTCTCATGTAAACTTGACCTAAGTGGGTAAAGGCAAATAATAGAAGAGCTGATAAGTTCAGAACATTACATGACTTTACTGTGACGCAGCCTTTAAAACCAGGAAAAGACAACATTATATTAAGATTATCTAAAATTAAAAATTATGTTAAGATAATATGTATTGATATATTGCCCAGCCCCACTCAGTTATATTGAATAATAGAAAGTGCTTATATTATGTATTGCAAGCGTCTTTTGGTCTGATTGGTGGTTACATCATCGGCCGACACAGCATGACATTGGGTTGTTTTTCTCCAAAAGTTGATTCTGTTTTAAGTTTTCTTTTTTTTCCTCGGCATCCTCTGCAGTCCCATAACTACAACCTAGATGCACCTCCAACATTCAATGGGTGGGGTGGCGTTTTAACTGGTACACCAGATTAATTGTGAATGCAGCCTAAGCAATGCCAGCAGTCTAAATGTGATTTGGACGTGACGACTGATGGGACCAAGGTGGACCGGTTCTGTTCAGGTCTTGGTCAGCTGGTGCAGACAGTCGGCAGAACAAAAAGATTCTTTTGAACATGTTTGGTATCTGGGACTGACATTAACAAGCGATGACCTCACTTGTTTGTTGCTGCGGGAGACATTTTGGTAAATAATGAAAAAAGAGGAAAGGCAATTCCTCCTCCTCCTCCTCCCCCTGAAGGCTTTACATCTGCACTCCCCATCAGCCTTTCCATTTATTGACCCCTCTTTAGCCTTTTCAATGCAAATGTCATGCTGCAGTAACAGTTTCTATTGTGCTTGTTTTGCTACGAGAACACATGAAACCTGACGTTCTCGATAGATTCACATTGTTTTTTTACCTTCTGCGCTCCTGTGGTTACTGACCAGCCCTTCAGTGTCTTGTCAAGATTTTATTATTAAAGAATAAAAAAAGGTCAGCTTTGACTAGTCAGAGACAGGACAAGAACCGCAGCAGCTGCTATCAAAGGCAAATATTTATTCAGCCATGTATCCTGCAGACTCTCAAACTGTACTTTTCACTGCACCATATGGATGGAGACACAGAGGGAGGACTGGCAGCAACAGAGAGCCCTGAGGGGAAAAGCAAGTTTTAATTGATCTACAGTTTTTCATTCAGACTGTAAATGCATCAACACACATGTTGAACTGCATTCACAACTCCATATCACAGGGCAAGGCTGGTGAGTTTGGTAGGAACACAGGTTCAGGCAGGTTTCCAAAAACAAGACAGAATTTTTAAATCCTCACAAAAACTGATCAAGATTAAAGCTGAGATGATGCCACTGAAGGGTTCACAACAAACTGGAAAATCAGATAGCTGATAATTAGGGTAAATGATGAGAAGGTTTGTGAGGAGCAGCAGGTGATGTGTTCAGCTGGAGAGCAGAGTGTAGGTCGGCCATGCCTGGCCTAAGAAATCCCCTCCTGAGAAACACGGGGGAAAAGACAGAGTACTGCAGATTCTAATATCTCGGACATCCACTCGACCTCAGAGCTGCAGCTCTGCTCTGCTCTCTGCTATGTTCACATTTTAAAAAATGTCATTAATATTTTTCTTAGTAATAATAAATTATTTCACCCATGTGCAACACATTCTTGTGTGTGTAACTAGCACAGAGTTTGCATGTTGTGGACCCGTCTGTGTGTGCATCTTACTATCTGAATAAGCAACCATTTAAACTTCAGGAAAATATTTTGTCTGACCAGGTTGTTGTTAGTGAATGGTGTTTGCCAAGGCAATATGTGTGTTATGCAGGTGATAATAGAAGGCAAGCCCCTTATACTTAGGAGCGGCCACGTTGAGGGATTTCTGGGAGGTGATAGCACACAATTATTATTAAGAGTTATGCGATGCAATAACATCTCTTGTTGCACCTGTTTTTTTTATTGCTGTGTTTCAATTAGACGTATTTTAAATTCGCAATTTCGATTTGGGATGTAAAGTAGGGCCGGTCATGTGCCGACAACAGAATAAAGCCAAAAGCGTGTGACCATGGGTCGTGCAATTTAAGCAATAATATGAAGTGAGTGGGTCAGTTTCGGTTTTGCATTGGACCTGCATGTACACAGTGGCTCAAAGAAGATATGAGAGGAGGTGTAAGTGAGAGAATATGTTCAGTATGTGTATAAATACAGAAAAATAATGTCATGGAGAACACATAAAAGGCTTGGACTACTTTAGATTATGTTTCAAGCTTCTTCCTTAGTAAGCATCAAAAGAGTTTGCAACGATAAAGAGAATGACGAAATCAAAGTGACAAACACAGTGTGGAGTGGAAAGATGTTTCCAGGCAGTGCTTAATTATCACTAGTTAAATAATGGGCTACAGAAGGCGTTTGATCAGTCAGAACAGAAAACTGCAGATTGTAATAATCAATGACAACATGTTGCTGCTTTAATTAAAGGATTTTAATAAAAAATAAAGAAAAGTTCAGCTGCACGAGGAGCTATATTTTAATTGTTCGGGAAGCAATTATACCATTGTCCCACCCATCTTCTTTGCTGCTTTGTTTCCTGAACTCAGCGAGTGTCTCCTCGAGCAGATCTCTAACTTTATCCTCCTCAGGTGACAGATATAGACTGCACAGCCAGCCCATATAACCACTGTGAAGTTTGTAAAAGAGGAGGCTGAAATTGATGACTTGAAACAGTCCGACGCCAAGACTGGAAGACAATTAATCCTGCCTCGCCGTTAAAGACGTCTCTCTGATACAATAGAGAATGCCAGGTCCATCTGCGGAGTCAAGATGTAAGAGTCATGCATACATGCAGACAGAGAAAACTATGGCTCCTAATTCCGCTCATTAATCACCTGTCTGCCGAACATCCTCCGGGGGGAAAAGCGCCCGGTTCCTCTGAGGTAATTACAGCACTTGAAGGAACGCTCTCTGCTGCAAATGCTCATAAGTAGCCATCTTATCCCTCTCCCACCCTTCCTCGTTTTGTCTCGGCCTTGCTTCCGCGTCCTCTGGAGAAACCTCCTCCTGCATTGCTTTTGCTCCTCTTCAGCTTTGTAGTCAGCCTTTTTTTGGTCCCTGGCACACATCCATTTGGCATCCGATGTGAGATAAATAAATTATGGCCTCTAAAATCAATGCCCAGTCCGTGATGTAGGCTGTAGGGCTCAGTGCTTGCCACAGTGCTAGAATTATGCCACCAGGGCTCAAACGGGCATTTCTCAAACCCCCTAGAGCTATGCTGCTGCTCCGGCCTTTTTGCGCTTTGAATTTCTTTTACTAGAGAGCTATTTCCAGGGCCTTCTGACATTTTATTATTTGTCATAAGTTTTCATGGATAATATAAGTTTTACTGCGGCAAATGATGGAGGTTTTGAGGCGTAATTTGTCTCCAGAAGCTGTTTGCATCCTCTTGATTCACTGCAGCGTGTAAGAAGTGTCTTTAATTCCTCCACAGAACCACTCAAAGAAATCTAAAAATAAATCAAAAAACAGTGGCAACATCTTTCTGCATTTATTTTTAAAGGCAGAACAGTAGCAGTGCAGTCTGTAAACTGTGTGTTGATGTCAGAATGAAAGATTTATGAGCGTCAGCGGATAGATGATGCCTCTTTTTTTTTTTTTTTTGGAAGTTGTTGTAGTAATCTGGTAGCTGGTTTCAGGGAGGCTTACACCAGACTTGCAAAACATACATATTTGAATGTGTCCTGAGCTGCAGGAGGCCACTATCACTCTACTAATGCTCCCTTTCTCCACCCCTTCCTCTCTGTGTTCCCCCAGATGGAGATGATACCGGAGCCCGATCCTGATGATGAGGGGACAAAAATAAGTGTAAGTTGAAGAGCACATCATGCATTGCAGCCTCGGTGCTTCTCAAAAACGTGGGCCATCGCTGTGACGCAAGTTGGCAGCGTGTCATTCCGAGCAAACACAACAGCGGCTGATTTCCCCCAATAATACACCTTCAGCCGCAGAAAGGAGCTAATCAGTGAAATCAGCGGCAGTGTATTATTACTGTCAGAGTGGTTCCCTTCCTGTGCTCATGCCCCGCCAACCGTTCTGCCCCTTTTTCCTGTCACTCTGCATGTGCACTCTGTTCCCAGCGAGGCACACAGAAGGCTTCCCCTAAATGACCTCACCAGAATCCTCAGATAGTCATGTGCAAATGTTTAGCCGTTCACCAGTATATAATAGCAATGCATTCCATTCTCATCTGACACTGTTCAGTCACGTTCCAGTAGGATGCAGAAGGTGGGTTTGGGTGTCAGGCTTGTAAAACACCAACAGAGCGGATGCATTTGACTAGTTTGGAGTGAGAACAGGCTGGTAATTCTCTCAACTTTTCAGTTTCGGTGTCTACGCACGACCCTGCAGTCTTGTGATAATTTATGTGTATCAGTGGGGTGTTTACCTATGCTAATTAGGATCAACTGGCACATGCTTTAACATTCCAAGGACAATGGCATTCATCATTATAAGAGCACCGGTGCAAACTGCAATTAGAGACCATGAAACAGACGTAGACTTTTCTTAGTGCCAAAAACCTTAGGATTATAGAGTAAAATAAAATAAAAATAAAACAAATTAAACAAATGGGCCTCATTCATGAGACCCAGTGTTTTATTTTTAACTGAAAATCAGACTGCAAAGATGCAAATACTGATTGCACTGTATCCGCATTTGGTTAAAGCTGAACAGGTTAACAGTAACTGTATGCACCTGGATGCATATTGAACCAAAACCAGTACCTTTTATTAACCCTACATATTTATCATTTTTTCTTTAATTTGGTGTTTAAACCTAACCAAATACGAGACTCGTAGCTTAAACTCCAGTCTGCAGCATCAAAATGATGTGTTGTGTAAGCCCATTATTTACTCACCTTCCAACGACCTCTGTGAAGTAGAGAAGCATAGGTCAATGTGAACTGTTGAAAAAAAAAGATGCCAGTAAACTTTATTAAGGCATAAATTGGCATGTTTCCTTCAAAAAAGTATTTTTTATTGAGTTGTGTTTAAATGTAATTTGAATTTTGGAGCCGGATTTGGCATACGTCAGTGAAAATCAAGTACCACTAAATATTCATACCGGTTCCCAGCAGCCTGACCAGTTCAGCTGTCCTCATTAGCATGCACTGGTGAGTGAGTTTGCTGCGCTGCTCTCAGAGCTGTACAGGCCAACACAGATCACTTCCTCTCCACTTATTACAGTGATAAATGTACACATGAACAGTTGTGGGTGCAAGCACACTCCCAGATCAGAGTTTAGGTGTTAAATGGTTATGAGTTTTTGACTGTTTGACATTTAATACATGATGCCTGAGTTGCTTTATGAACTTTGATCATGACCTGTTTAGTCATGAATATTTAATGTTGACTTGTGTGAAACTAGTTTTTCAGGGGTTGTGCCAAATTACTTCAGTTAACTGTACGCCCCCAAAAGGCCAAGATGAAATATCCTTTTAAATATTTTTGGTTGTAAAAAGTCTTCACAAGCAACATTGCAAAACAATGAGCAGGGTTTACAACATTGCTGTATTTCAATTGATTCTTTTCATTTATTTAATCTAAACAAGTTTCTCAGCACACTTTCCATAATATTATATAAAAATACAACAACTGAAAACTCAAAATCAATTACACAAAAGGTAATGTGACAGAGAATTTTATCTAGGTTGCCCATCTCAATACATCACTATTTTTTTTGCTGCTTAAGCCAGTAAGTTTGCTTCAGTGCCACCAGGTGTTCAAAGGTGGTCCAGAGCCCTCAAGGTTCACCACAAGATGAAAGGAAAACCTATATATGCTGATGACAACCAGTTTAAAAAGTAAAAGTTTCATCAATTAATGGCACCCCATTAGTGTTCTGGTTTGATTTGCAGATTTTTGGGACTATCGGCCATTAGATATTTTTCTACTCTCAAATATAATGGTTTTGGGTGGGGTGGATGGATGGCACTCTCTTGTGGTGCTCAAAGCAACCGTAACATGGCACAGTAGGAAGCAAGCATCTAGCGTCAACATGAGGTTTGTGCTTGTTCGAGATGTAAACATTAATGGCATATTTTCAACTGAGCTGTAATGTTAGCTAGCTCAGTGGTGCTTGGTGACCCAGCAAAAGATGCACACTTTTTATGCAGGATGATTCAGTTGGCTGGTGTAGTTTGGTAGGAAGAAGACCATGAAACTGCTCCAAGCAGGGTCTTTGGAATATACTGGGTAACCAGCTCACAATTTCTGTAGAGACAGTTCTGCTGAATTTTTCAAATGTATGTTTTGACACTCGAGCACCCCAAGCCGAGTGTCTAACTCTAACTCATCACAAGTCATCACATATTGCCTCTTTGCAGAGGAATATTACACTCTAGGTATCCTTCTGTGTCTGCTTTTGACGTCCCAAGATGTCAACAAAAGCAAAAGGTGACATTATTCAGCACGTGGTTATGTTGAGGCAACAAAAGCACATGCCAACCAACGCTGGAACAACAACAAAAGCACATGCATAAGATTAGGCCACAATGTCACGATGGTTAGGTTAAGGCAAAAAGGGAACATGGTTAGGTTTAGAAAAAAAAAACAAAAAACAATCACATTCAGACAGGAAGCAAACACCAGACTCACATGAAAAGTCTATGGTTTGTTGAACCCATCCATTGGCCCTTAAGCCCTCTTTATGGGGACCTTATAGTTTCTTATATTACGTTGTTACCAGCAGCGTTTCAACCTGACATCATTGAGCATTGTGTGGTGTGGACGCAACAGGTTACATTCAGCATTCTCAACTGATGCTGTACGTCCACATATCATCCTGATGCAGCAGGTGCCATCCAGCCACCTAGCGGCATATCATAACACCGCAAACAGTTCTGTCCGTTAATTTCTCAGCTGACATCCTCCAGCGGCATATCATACAGCCGGGAAAAGTTACTTTTTACATTGGGATCTAAAGATGAAATCACCTCTACAAGCAGCAGTATATGATGATTTTTGGAGTGAGAATGGGCTGGAGTGCCCTCAAGTTCCATTTTATCGGAAATAAGGCAGACATCTCTACGGCTGATATCTCTATAATCCACACCAAAACAATCTATACTGATAATTAGCACTACAGTCAAGAAGAAAAATATGTATTTTTTTTTATTAGAGTGAATATATAATAATCATAGTCATTTCTGTATGTTTATGAATCCAACTTCTAAATGTTTATGCGAAATGTCACTATCACTGTCATACAGCATGATGTGGAAGAGTGTCACATTTTGTCATGAAACCTTGTGTTGTTGCTTCATACCTGCCACTGTTATGACACTGTGGTCTCTTTTTACTCTAACAGACAGTGAAAGTCCAGGGCAACGACATCTCACACAAGCTGCAGATCTCCAGAGTCAGCAAGAGCGACGAAGGACTGTACGAATGCCGGGTGACACGAGCTAACTACGGAGAGATTGTGGAGTACAAAGCCCAAGCCTGGC
Organism: Plectropomus leopardus; assembly: GCF_008729295.1. NCBI lineage: Eukaryota > Metazoa > Chordata > Actinopteri > Perciformes > Serranidae > Plectropomus > Plectropomus leopardus. The sequence goes on from NC_056483.1 coordinate 22,890,755, forward strand.
TGAAGGTCAACGCCACGGCCAGGCCACGACGACCACTGCTGCCTCCCAAGAAAAGCTCCCCGCTGCACCTGACAGACAAGAAACCGAGAAAGTCCAGCTCGCCTCTGGGTCAGGACAGCATGAGTTCAGATCAGAGGGTGGCCTCCACCTCCACCTCTCACACATCCTCCAATACAGCTAAACACAACCCCGGCTCAGGTAAGCCCTGGGGGAGGGTTACATAAGTCTTGTGTAGTGAGAGTTTTTACCAGCAGTGTATCGTCTGGTCTGCAACCTGTCTGATGTGTTTGATGTGTTCATGAGTCACCTACCTGAATACGAGTTGTTTTGGTTGAGATCCAGAACAACCAACATCAGACTTTGACATGGATTCTGTAGCAGTCAAGTGTAAAATGACAACTTCAAAAACAGACCTGCCTTACAAAAAGGCAGTCTGAAAGAGACCAATGCATGCGTTATTCACTCTAATGATTAACCCTGCAGCTCCAAGAGCATCTAATCTCCAGTGCCTGGTGGCTCTGAACAGCTGTGTGGAGTGTATGAGTCTCACTGAACTGTCAGTGCAGATTTTGTGAAACAAGAGTACGAGCAGGAAAATGTAATGTGAGAGCCAGAATTCCGTTGGCCAAGGACTTGATGAGTCTTTTGCATTGATCAACAGCCCTATCAGCCTCTGTAAAAAGCAAATTGTAGCGTAACCTTTGGTCGCGACTTGCACCAAATTATTCACAAAGCTTATTAGACAAATGTGAAAATGTTGACATCTTGCCATGCTAAAGGCTCTCTACCAGGATGGTTTTATGGTTTTCTTGTTGGGCTGTACAGTTCAAGAAACAGACCTGCTTCACAAAAAAGTGGGCATTCACTGTTATAATTAACCCTGTGGTCCAAGAGCGTGTAATGCCTGGTGGCTCTGAGCAGTTTTGTATAGAGTATCAGTCTCACAGAACTATCAGAACAGATTTTGCAGAACAAGATTACAAATAGGAAAATATCATATGAGAGCCAGAATTTGGAGAAGTTGGCCAAGTGCTTGATAAGTCTTTTGCATTGATCAATGACCCTGTCAACCTCCTTGAGAGGCAAAGTGTAGCATAACCTTTTGTCACAACTTGCACCATGCACCATGTAGCAAAGCTGGTAGTCCATCCAATCTTCCTGATAAGATCGTGATATGATTTTGAGACAGTGGTGTACAGTTCTGGGTGCACAGAATGCTATGAGCTTTTCCTCGATCACTTATGGCTTTCGGGTAATGTCATACTGTCATGTGACTGGTTGCACATTAAAAAGGTCATGACAAGCATCAAAGGGCAGAGGTGAATCTGACTGAACTTTGAGCGCAGCTGCAGTCTTTGAGAGGCTTCAGAAGGACTGTCTCTGGAATTCCATATCTGTTTCAATCAGTGTTGCAGTACTCAAGATCAGTCTTAGTCTCAAGACCACTTTTTGAAGGTCTTGATCTAGTCTCAATCTCATCTCAGACTCAGTCATCTTTTAACTCAGTCTTAGGGTGTATACAGCGGCAGATCAGAAACAGTTCATATCTGTATAAATGTCACAACATAACGGCAGAGGCATAATATACAGCTGATATGATGAAACATACTCACTAGTGATGTACAACTTACACAAATATGACAATAACCAACAAAAACCAACAGAACAGACACATTATCAGCACTGACAAAAAAAGTGATATTTGCTTTTTGGAACATTAAACAGCAAACTATTAACTGCAAACTGGAAACAGGCATGATGGGGAATGTGGGCGTTGCTACAGTACTTAAATACACTAAATGAGTGTGACAGCGTGTACTTTAATGTTATTTTTGGAAGGCTAAATGCCATCATTGAAGCCATCATTTGTATTGAAGCTGAATAATTCATAACAACATGTTGTGATTTTTTTGTAAATGATTACATCTATCTTTTTCCCATTCATTTTGACTTTTGAACTGCACCATGCTCTTAAGGTGTTGGAAATGTTTGGTATCCATCAGCCGTATATGCTATAAATAACAGTTATTTATGAATAGTCCAACTCTAAAAATCTATTTGTGATGACAGTTGTTTTAATTTTGATGGTCTGTCACAAAGAATGTGTGGGAAACCCTGGGGCTTCCTTTGGCAATGATATCACACGCTGGTGGGCGTGACAAAGCTTCAGTATTTAATGATCTGGTAATGAGAGGGACGAGAAAATACTCAACATCACAAGCTCCGACGTATAGCTCCAGTTATGCAACTGGTCATAGTGGAAACGCATGTTGATGAAACCCGGGGTGAGCGTTGTCACTGTATCACCAACAATGAATCAAAATCTGAGAGCCTACTATTGACCTTTGTTTCTTTCTCACAGTACAATCTGCTTAACCCTTCAAAACATAGAGATGATGTAACTTTTCTTGTGTTGCATTTAGACACCTTTACAAGGAAACTGTCTAACCCAGAGCAAATTAGTTTGAGCAAAGAGCAAGAAATGCTACACAAATTGTGCAAATAATTTGTAGATCTGTAAAATTATTTTTTAAAAAACAAAAAAAAAGCCCCCAAAATTATATTTACATTTATTATAATTGTGTATTTAAAAATATATTTCCTTCTTCTTTTTCTTCTTCTTCTTCTTCTTCTTATTATTGTTATTATCATTATTATTAATATTTTGCACTTTTTGGGTCATTTTCTCGTTGCTGGGTTTTTCGTATATTTTGGGGTTGTTTTTTTTCAGATTTTGGGGAAATTTACTTGTACTTTTTATATTTTTTTTCCTAATTTTGGGCTAATTTCTTCTGAATATGCTAACTGTGTTCTTCCCGTGTTTTAGAAAGAAATAAACCCAAGTTGCTTAGGTTTCAAAGGGTTAAAAGAAACACTCCTCTGTATTAATCTTTATAATAACTACTGATTAACTATTGAGTGATCGGGGAGATGCAGCCTTGTGCTGAGAATCAAAGCCAAAATTAGCTCTTTTTTTTCAGTCACCACAGATATCGGAGAAGTCTGTGGTTTTATTTCATCTCATTTGCAGTGTTGCAATTCTCTTTATTGAAGGATCAGCTATAAGTCAATTGGCTGCCTCCAGCATACCCAAATCGTTCCTGCTAGGCTCGTAACTAATTCTAGGAGAGGAGAACACATCCCGCCCTTTCATGCCTCTCTTTTCAGGCTGCTTGTGAGCTTTTAAATTGATTTTAAGACTTTACTGTTAATGCTGAGGCACTACACGGCCAGGCTCCCAGCTATATTTTAGAAATGTTCATCCCTCATGAGCAGCTCCTGAGCTCCTCAGGCAGGCCTCCTCTGGTGCTTCTTAAATCTCACCTTATTACCGAGGGGATTCTTGCTGCAGGCTCCTCAGCTCTGGGACTCCCCACCTAAGCAGGCTAGCCCAAATCTGCACCATCTTTCTATATTATTCTTCACATTTATTTGGTGTGAAATTCACCGCTCCTGAACTGTTATTCTCAGCTGCTTTAAACTTTGCTGTGGGTAGAATTTAAAAATGTTCTCATTGGTAGGAAGACTCCTCTGGAAACTGAAACAAAAATGGCCTGGAAAACATAGAAAGGAATGCTACATATGCTGACTTACTTTAAAAGTTTATTTTCAATGAATTTGAACAAATGGAATAGATGAGATTAACTGCAATATGTCTCCATCATGGGAATCTAATACCCAGCCTGTAATTACATTGAGGAGATTGCAAAGAATATCAATGGTGCCTTTGTCTTTCATCGTGCACAGTGAGGATGAATTCCTCTCAGAGATATGTGCAGTGTGATACCTATTGAGTTGTCTCAGTGAGCGCAACATCATCAGCTTCTGCAAGAAATGGAAAACGTGCACGCCAAGCCAGTGGAGGGTGGTTTAACCCTTTCATTATTGCTGAGGTAAGCTGAGTTCCCCGTGGGCCTCCTTTAACAAACATGGACATATTTCTTCTCTTCAATGAGTCCCTTCTTTAACCCTTTGAAACCACAACATAATTTTTCTTTTTTCAAAAACATGGGGAAAAAATCAAGTAATTTCAAAGTAATCAAAGTAATTAGGAAAAATAGAAAAGTAAGGGAAACTATATATATATATATGATCATATTTAAATTTTATAAAACATAATAAATTATGTAACAATATTATACTCAAAGCATTCTTTTTCTATTTTTTTTCCCTTTTAAACCAATTTTGAGGTAATTTTGTTTTACATTTTACTTATTCCTTCCTTATTTCTTTGTCATTTCTGCTTTCTCACAGATTCCTAGAAATTATTTTAAAAAGCTGGCACAAAATGTCAAGGGAAAATAGAAAAAAAAAATAGGGGAAAAACTTACAATACTTCTTACTTTACAATAATCATAATTCCATATTTGAAATTGTATTAAATTATTACAATTTTTAAGCATTTTTGGCTAGGTTTATATTTTTATTTTTTATTTTTTCTTTTCTTTTTTCTTTTTTCCCCCTTCAAACTAATTTTCTGTTCATTGCTCATTGCCTTCTTCCCATGCTTTTTACAAGAAACCAAGCCAATTAGTTTAGGTTATAAAAGGTTAAATAAGGGGAAATATGCAGCAACCATCTTGCTGCAACAATGATTATTCATTCATAAAGCGCTCACTATCTCCCATCAAACACTATAATTAAACTCTATTTTTGTCAGCTGAAATAAATAGCACTTTTTGTAGTGAGTGAATTTACACTGATAAAAAAATGCTAATAACATTACTATAACAAAATAAGTGTGTGAAAAATTAAATAAGACCGCTAATTAGTCACTTAGTTACACTGAGCAAACTTAAACGTGTGTCATTCCAATCAGAAACGGTTACCAGCAGCACCCTAAATGGAGAGTTGATGTTTGTTGTACGCTCAAGTAATTAGAAAACAAATGCATTGTAAACAACTAAGTGTCATTCAGAAGTGATAAAACAATGAGGCATCATTTAATAATTTGCGTCATTTCAAATACCTCAACCGACAGAATAAATGTTGGCATTGTGCATTTGTGCAAACCACAGATATGTTACATTTGTATGTTATTATGTAGCAAATATGTTGGAACTTAACATCATTTTTGTGTTTAAACAACGCTGTGAGTAATGTGCAGCACAGAAAAACAAACAACCCTTGAATATGTTAGGAAAGATCATATTTTGGCCTAAAATACCTGGTTTTGTGGACTCAATGGAAACACAGCCATGTTTCTGTTTAAAAAAATGTTTTAAGTGGAACTATTCCTGCTTGGAAAAACAGTGATGTTTAGTTAAAAAAATTACAGCTACTTGTGGAAATCTCCCAGCAGGAAACACAGATATGCCTGAGTAAAAAAACAATCGTATTTTGTGGGAATACCCTGGTTGCAAACACAGCAACAACTCAGTAAAGATATATTGCTTTTTGTAGGAAATGCAGCAATGATTTGGTAAAAAAAAAAAGAAGGAAAATGCTACTTTTGTGGCACTATCTTGTAATAAAATGCAGAAACATCTTGAAAAAAATGTTTTCCATGGCACCATCCCAGCAGTTAATGCAGAAATATCTTGAGGAAACCAAACAATTTGTGGCACTACTCCAGCAGGACATGTAGTAATGTGTCCTGCTGGACAATGTAAAGAAAATGTAAAGTAAAAAAAAATATTTTAGCAATATCGTCATGGGCAACACTATGACAGGTTGCTAACAACATTTACGTTTGGTGGTTAATAAGGCTGCTGGAAAAAAACAAACTACCTTTATTGTTGTATGTTGGTGTTGGACAGCGTTAGATAGTCTGCAGCTTGGCAGCATCTGGCCTAGTTGTCATGGCATTCACCATCCCCTCCACTTCACTGATGACAAAGTCAGCTCATATACTACATCACTTTAGAAGCGTTAAAATGTCATGCATCAAACATACAAGTGTGATATGTCTGAGGTTTGTTAAAACATACAATGCCAACATTTTCTTTTTCTTTAGGTATTCTCTATTGACATGAATGTGATGTGCTCCTGTGTTTTTGTATTTGTATGGATTTGATTTAACCCTCTGACAGCTGAGCAAAATTTGGTTTCATGCAAAGACCTGTGAGGGAGATGAGCATCCTAATAAGAAAGGGCCCCCATAATAGCAATAAATTAGTAATAAGTTAAAGAAAATTAACTAAAAATGAGGAAAAAAAGACAGAAAGAAAGAAAAATAAAATAAAACAAGCAAAGAAAAAAATGCTTAGCAAACTGTTTTGATTTCTTACAAGAAACTGTGAGGGGTATGTAAATTACAAATGGCTCCCAGAATAGCAAGAAAAACCTAAAACCTAAAAGAAAAGAAAAGAAAAGAAAGAAATCAAACCAATTTTCTCAGATTTGAGAGATTAAATGCTAGTGGAGAGAACTGTCAATCTAGGTGTTAATGGCTGTGAGAACATCATGCATGTTGCACATGTCAGCATCCTAAAGCCGATGGAGGAAATCTGTCTTTTATCTTGACGTTGTTCAGCCTGTAACAGTAAGGTTGTCTGTGTGGCAGCCTTTTCTCCCCCCTCGGCTGGCTCAATTTGATCTCATTAACTCTTTGCATCATTTTCATTTCTACGACTATCAAATTATGCTACATCTGCACTGCACCTCTTCATCTACAAGCATCAATCATTTTCTTCCTGGTCAGACGGTTCAAACACTAAGTCGACCCCGCTGTGGGCTCAGACAGCCCTCTGCACCCTGAAGCGAAACACAGAGAGATATTACTTGCCACTGAATAGAGGTAAAAAGTTGAATAATCCCCGGGGCTGCAGAGTCAGAGATTATGAGGCAGCCAAATTATGCTGACAACTGTGTTGCAGTGAGTCCTCTGTGCGGTGTGTCTGACACTGATAAATGCCTCTCCGTGGCTGCTCAGGCAGCCTTAACCACCTTCTCCGAGCGGCGCAGAGGTGTTACGGCTGAGGGCGACAGAGTTCTATTACTGCCGCACTCGGGTTTTGAGGCAGATGAGCAACAATAGGTAAATAGGCTGAGATGAAATTAAACCTGGGAGAGTGCAGATATTTTTCCTTTTCCGCATTGCTGCATCTGTAAACAATGAGGCACTTTCCAGATGGGGGAAATGTGACTGTGGAGGGTGTAGCGGCTGCAGCAGCAGCAGCAGGAGCAGGAGCAGAGTGGTTTGTTCACAGCTACTCCCCACCAGTGTGTCAGATGTTGTTAGATCACAGCTCGGCCTCCATCGTTCCTGGCAGTGTTGTTCTCTCAAAGCTCAGAGGTGACCAGAGCTGAATGTGAGGAGGGAAAAAAATAGAAAAAAAGAAAGGATAGAAATATGTCCCCGGAGCCAGACTTGTCCCTCCACCCCTGAGGCCAGCCTGGTTCCTGCATGAAAGAAAAACAAATATGGACTGAGCTTATTGCATAAGCATTCATGCAAACAAGAAGAAAAAATCACTGACCTTGTTTTTAAGAACCACCATCTTTTTTCAAACTGCCTCCACTGCATATGTCTAAGGAAAGAACACCAATGAGTCATCACTCCAGTAGGTGGTTAGGAACCGCAGGACTGCTGTTCATGACTGCATTCATATTGCTCAAGCAGCCTCACGCAATGTCAATGTGTCATTTCAAGTTCATGTGGATGCGTCTATGGTCCTTTCCGTACTCCCATTTTTGTATTTTTGGGTGAAAATCTGGCTGTAAATGTTCAGCAGGGGGGAAAAAAACATTTCCACTAAAGCCTCAGATGTGGCTACATGTCTGCAAAAGTGGCAGTTTGTGTCAAATAAGCGCAGACATTACTGTGCATGTTAGAGAGAATATACAGCACAACACTAATATGAAGTCAGAGAGTGTCTCCAAGAACTTCTTTCAGCAATACGTGTCCAAAACAGCCAGGTCTCATTCTCAGGTCATTAAATACTGATGCTTTGTTACATGGCTCTGTGTAGCAGTGCTGAGGGCACACTCTGAGACACACAGGGCTTTCAGCTTACTCCTCTGTAAAACCATATGCAGCAATACTTGATGTTTAGAGCAACTGACATAGTTTAAATAGCGTGAAAGTCTACGAAAAGTGGGAAGAAGGGGCTGAGGATGAATAAAAAAAAAAAAATAGACTTTCACCCAGGAGATCAGTGTTTGTGCCCCCTGTGGAACCACAGGTCAGTGTGGGATTAATGTAACGTTATGTAATTTACTTGCATCACTTGTGAAGTATTTATGCCATGTTATATATTTATTTAATTGAAAACATGTTTTAACCCTATCCCCCTAACCTTATTTATTTATTTATTGCTTCATTTATCAATTCATTTTTTATGTATTTTTTATTTATTTATTTTATAGCATGCTATGCTTTTAAATACTTACAGGTCTGCACAGTGAAAATTTGCTACCTTTCAAATATTTCAAGTCCCTTTCACCATATTTGATTGAGTGATTGATGAAAGAAACATCAAACAGATACCATGGAGTGATTTTTTATGACAAATTGATTTTACCCTCTTCATTTCTTTTGGGTGATTTATTGCCATTAGTAATAACTGAATTAAATTGAATTATACTGTTTATACAAATTTAAATAAATATGCACCCATACATAAACACATAACATTTTACTTGTGTACTAGTGTACTGGAGTGTTTTTCTATATGTAGTTTTGAAAATTGTGGATTTTACACCATTGTGGATTTTTAACACTTACATTATAATTATATATTTAGCACTTTAATTTTAGAACTCACTTATGTTTTGTTGTCATTTTTTTTAAATTAACATCTGGGTACTTGTTCCATTTTAAACATGTTTTCTATTAACTTTTTAAGGCATATATTTATTTAGTATTATGTCATGCTATCCATTTCAATTCAAGTAGCACTTATCTTCCCTTTTCAAAACAAATCCCTTCCGTAGTTAACTGTTATTTATGTGTTATTTATTATTTAAACTATTGTTTTTTAATTAATTGTCATATTAACGGTCACCAGAGCTCAAAGAGCTGGTTGAGAGACCACAGCAGCATTAAACCTCATATTCTCGAATAATATAATTTGATTTTTAAAATGATTTTATAGTGAGTTTTTATTAACCAGCTTGGGTCTTAATGAGGAACTTTTTAGTTGTTTTTAACATCTATACCCATTTGCCCGAGCTCCTTGTAGCGCTCATTTAAAGCACCGCATTTTAACCCAAATGTAACCCTTCCTGACTAAGACGTTCTGTTGCCTAAATGTAACAGCAACTATATGACATCACTAACCACATGTAACAATCTGTTTGACCCAGAACACAGCTGTGAGCAACTTATAGATATTAAAGGGTACGTCTGGTGTTGGTATCACGAGCCGAAGAAGGTGAGAAAGAGCTGGTACTGGAGGGCCTGGGATGAGATAATGTTGTCCAAAATGAACCCTGTAGATTAGAAATTAACCTACCATGAATGGTGTATACAACTAAAATCTGATACTTTACACCAGGCTGCAGAATATAATCCGTTTGTGACAATGCTTTTGAACATTTTATCCCTCTCACAGATCAATATTAAACCCTTTCCAGGTTTGCTAAATGATTTTAAATGGATGTGTTTCCTGCTTATTTGTAGTTATTATTTTTGATAATTCCCAACAGTCTTAAAAACCAAATTCTAAGGAGCAGCTACAGCCCCATTTACCATTGTAAATCAGCTCCTTCAGGTTCGATAGCTGATTACCTCAAAGAGTTCGCCTCCCCCAGACCTCTGTATGTAAACTGAGAATGAGCGGTTTCTCCTTGAACGTAAATATATTTCATACTTCATTTCCTCAATCTGCATTCTCTTAACTTCGACACAAGCATCACCAGAAAATGGGAGGCCAGTTTTGCTTCTAAATATATTGTGGATGACGAGAACAAAACGGACACCCGGCTGCCCCTGCTGTGTATGAGGTGTCAAATGGAAATTGAAATTCACTACTTAAGGCTGTGTATATTTATTACCAGATTTGGGAGCATGATTGCTCAGGAGATAAGTGGCATAATCTAGATCAAAGTTAAAAAGGACCCCTATGTGTTTATTCTTGCTTTACCCTCTGAGGAGTGAATATTACCTCGTCTACACTCCAAACTCTGTGTCAGACTGAAAATAAATATAGCTTAACTGGACAGAAGACGAACCATCTATGGCCAGTACTGTAGTACAGGAAATCCTCAGGGCTCTCCACTGTTATAGTTTTAAATGTAAAAAGAGGTCCTTCACTAGTTTGTGCTCTCCCTTGTTGGACTATTTACTGATTACTTGCCTATTTACTATTACATTTGTATTAAAATTAACAAGTTTTACAGCCCGTACACCTCATAGGTTGCATGACTTTGGGCAAATAACAAGTATCGTTTAATGTGTATAACATTGTAAAACAGACACACTAAAACTGCTTGGTTAAGTTTATCAAAAAGATCATGGGTTGGCATAAATAAGGTATGTTTTTTTTATAATAATGAAATGTAATCTATCTTTTGACCCTGTCATGATATTGCAGGCAGATGAACCCAAGTGCCAGAACAACAACAAAGCAACAGTAACTTGAAGAAAACCGTAGTTTAACCCTCTATGGTACACATTATGATGCCAGTTGTTATATAAAAAAAGAAATGTTTCTGCTGGTAATGATTTTTTTTGTCATAGAATAGACCAAGTAAACATAATTTAAAGAAATTTTCAATGTACATATATATATTTTGGGGTACACTTTTGTTTTGTTACCCTAAAACAACACTGTACCATAATGTTCAAAAATGAAAAAAAGAGGGTTATCAGGATGCCCAGTAGCTCACAGAGTGGGCGCCCCATGTACAGAGGCTATGTCCTTGCCACAGTGGCTGGAGGTTCGATCCTGATCTCAGTCCTTTGATGCATGTCATCCCCTCTCTCTCTCTCCCCCTTTCACGCTTAAGCAGTCCTATCAAATAAAGGCAAAAAGCCCCCAAATAATTATCTTTTAAAAAAGAAAAAGTAGGGTTATTGCTTCCTGGTGTGTATCTTCCCTGACATATTCTATGTTGTGTTGCTGCTGTGTTGCTAGCAGTTGGAGCTGAACCATGCAAGGAAGGCCCCCAAAGAAGAACACAACATGGCCTCCAAAAAGTAATAAAAGACAAACAGTGCTATTGGTTTTCTTAGGGCTTGTCTCTCTATTTAAGTATTGCAACGCAATTGTGAATGTACTGGGATTGTGTAAACAGCCAAATTTGGGTACGTTACCTCAAGGCAACCCAATAACATAGAGGGTTAATTTCTAGTTTCTTGAACAGACATCAAGGCAGAAAAGGAACAAGCTGGCTGTATATGTAAACGACATACACACACAACGCCGGGAGCGTAGAGAATGAACAGACATGTAAAAAAGGGAGACCCAATTTTTATATACACTGGGGTGAAATCACACGAATGAGACCTAGGTGGATTAGGCAGGGACTCAGGTCAAAGGAAAACACAGGGATTGGTTAACAACAAGGGTGCGGCAGGGATCACTCTGGTGATAAAAGCAAGACTAATACTGAGCAGGTGTGCAGGGAAGACTCTGGAAACAAGGAAGGACTAACGAGACTGATAGAAGGCAACTATGACAGAAAACAGGACACAGGGAAACCACAGAGGAAAGTGAGAACGGTGGTTGGACTGTAGGAGCAGTGAGGAACAGGTAAAACTACTAAGACAGAAAGTAAAGCCAGACATGACTGTCCATGACATGCATGACAGAGAGGTGAATCACAGATTTAAACAGGTCACACAACATGTACAATGTGAAACAAGGAAAAATATTACAGAAAACCTAAAAACAAGGTATGACACAAAACCCAGGATCATGAAACACCCTCAGCATTATGTAGTTTATCTTGTACATACCTGCTTTGATTTTCCTTTCTTTAAAAATATAATATTATTTCCTTGCTTTAATAATGCAAATTTCCATGTTGTGAAACTAATAAAGGATAGTCTTATCTTATCTTATCTAATCGTATAATAATTCATCACTGCCTCATGGGATCAAAGTCCTGTGTTTGTATGACCCATGCACTATATCCTGCCCTAAGCGGACTTTGTCACTCTTTTACTACATCAAAGGCGAGGCAACTTTATTGATAGAGCTCAATTTATTACAAAAAAACAAACAATGTGCTTACATTTACCATGTGGATGGCCATGATATTTAGGATTAGGCAAAAGAGGCACATGGTAAGGTGTAGAAAAAGAAAAAAAAACACACATCCACAATGGAAGCAAACTCCAGACTTACGGACAAAAGTCAGTAGTTTGTGGGACCCATGTACCTCCCGACTGACCCTATAAGCACACTTGTGCTCCTTAAATTACAAACACTGGGCTCCTGAGTGAAAATCCTGGGTTTGGTTGAACCATCCACCACCCTCCCCATAGGGACCACCCTAAAGGGACCTCACAATACATCATTACAGGAAGCATTGTAACCTAATGCTGTCTCATGATGTATCATACAGACGCAACAGGTTCTGTCCAGCCGCATTATCAGCTGTCGGCGTATCATACTGCCACGCTAGATGCCATCTGGCCAGCTCCGTATGGCCACCATACAAATTGACACCACCCAGCTGCGTGTCATACCATCACATCATTTGATGACCTCGGATTGAGAATGGACTGAACTTTGGGGTCATAGTTAAAAAACTGTTCACATTTGGCTGGACTGTCAAAAAACTTTTAAACAATTTTTCTCAGTTTCAGTGTAAGCGTAGCTACTGCCTTTGTAGGGCAGTATATATACCTTACACTTAGTGTAGAACACTTATGGTTTTGAGAATTATATACACCACTTTGGCTGTGATGGTTTAAGTCCACAGCAGGCTGTTAGCTCAACATGTATAATTTTAATGCTTGAGCTGCTGTCCGTGGTGCTGATCAGAGGCTTATTTGCAGAATGAGAGCAGCACTGCAAACCTCTCCATGGTGACATTGTCTTCTTTGCAATTGTCTAGAGTGGTTGTGTGTGTGTGTTTTACGTTAAGGGTGAGGCGAGAGACCAAGAAAAAATATTTGCACTGGAGCCAGTCACAATTATGTTAGGCCGCTGAGCCCTAATCAGCTGCTTGCTCCTCGTGTCAGTTATGGACGGCATAGACTGCATATTGCACTTTTCTGCCACAAGCGACCACTCATCTCGAGCCAGCACTCACACACACATTCACACGGCAGTGGCAGAGGCTACAATATGGCTAAATTGTTTGGAAAATGGTTGCAGTAATGTCAGCTAAAACACACAGAACTGCTGGGGTGATCCTTTCAAAAAGTGGTGGATGGTAATTTGGGAGCTTTTTGCATTACCCACTAGACTGTGTTATCACATTTAACCTCTCTCACAGTTGAACAGTCAAGCTGCAAGGTAATGACATCCAGTTGTATTTAACCAGTCAGTCAGCCAAAAATCCAGTCATGGTTTCGGCAGCCAGACAGTCAGATAGAGAGTGTATCAGTCAACAAGCAAATGAGACGGCGGGTTTTATAACAGAGCCACCAGGCAAGTAAGGAAGCGAGTCAAAGAGACAGTCAGCTAGCCAGTCAGCCGGCCAGGGATCAGCAAGAATAGATGGAACTGGCACTAAGCCAGTTTGAGCTCCCTGTGGAGGTGCTGTGGTGATTCACCTCCCCGCCTCGCTGAACCTGACTGCCTCACTGGCCCGGAATTGATATTCCACATCACCATTTCAGCGAGCCAAAAACATTTTGGCAAAATGTAGAGTGTTGTGTTAGGTTAAGTAGGACAAAATGAAGAGTATTCAGCGCGGGTCTATTCTATCCCAGCATGCACCAAGAGCGCCTGAAAAGGTTTCTGCTAGCACAGACAGATACTTGCGCTCATTATGCCTACAGAAAAAAAGTCAGTTTGCAGTCCCTCACACTGCGGTGGAAAGCCAGGGAAAAACACGCAGAGAATACAAACTCAGAGGCATCATGTGCACTTCCAAAACCCTGAGACATTTCATAAAAGTCAGACGTCTCCGAATCATATCTGCCATGGAAACCTTTTTCCCCCAGCATTCACTTCCCATCTCCAGCTGAATAACCATGCGAGAATTCAGCTGTAAATTAATCCAAAATGACTTATAAAGACACAGTGACCTTGTCAACCAAACTGTGACAGGAAGTGGGTGGAGATGCTTTTAGCCACAGTGACGGATAAGAGAAATAATAAAACTCCTGCCCACATAAAAGGTAGATTTTCTTGTGTATTCAGCTGTATTTGCATAGGACTCTCTTTTTGTGTTTTTTCTTTGCTCAGCAATTAAAATGCATGGCAGTGTACAAAAAACAACAATAATTCACAACTGTTCTCCCTTTGTTGTTTGCTAAAAATAGCACAGGAGCACAGAAGGTACCTTTACCTTTAGTTTGCTCACTGGCAAGGTGAGTATTGAAGTGGAAAACAGCTCACGCAAATAAATAGCTGAGATAATGTGTGATTTACTTCAGAATAATGGCTTTAGACGTCCTGCTGCTTTTATGTGGATGGCTCATATGCATTTTCAGTGCCCAGGATGGAACAAATGGAAGCAACCTGACACCAGATGCATGCTAATAGGTGGAGTAATACTCGCATATATGTTCTAGAAGTATCATTTAGAATGGAAGCTGTATTTCAACGCACTCACAGAAACACTTGCACAGTAGTTCAAATAAAGAACAATTTCTGTTTATGACATCTTGAAATGTGTTTTTGGAACAGGTGCATGCAGGTGTTAAAAGTGACACTATGTTAGTGACAGTAGTGTTGCTCACTCACGAGCACGGTCAGCAGTCAGAGTAGTGGCAGCGGCTGTGACACACAGCTCATAGAGGTAATTAAGATACTTTGAAACACTCAGCGCCTGATTACTGCAATTTGCAACAACAATCGTACTCCCTCTCAGAGTCATAACTCAGTCAGATCTAAACACACAAGGCATGATACCCACATTTAGCAGCCGCCACAGTGGGGCTCGTATTGTCTTCACCTTGTGAGACTGTATTGGTGTGCCATCATGGCATAAACATGGTGCTTATTGTAGTGAGAACTATCAAAGAAGTGTTTTTAGTTATTTGCCAGGTGTTTAAGTATCTACTGGTGTGTCTGTGGACAGATTTTGCCACCATGATATCGTCACAACCATGCATGGTGCAGTTCCGAAACTTTTCACATGTATAGATGAGATCAAAATGAAGACCATAGCCTAATTCCCACTGCATGAAAAACCTGCTAACAACTGCTAACTTCTGGCTTTTGAATGCAATGCATATGATTGGCATTCATACCCAGGTCAAATGACTCTGCAGGGGATACGGGTATTTTTTGCCTCCAGCTCTGATTGGCACTGATGGAAACATAACACCCAGGTGAATGCACTAATTTTAGCTCCTTAACTGGCAACATGCAATGACGTGCCGTCACTAATTACCATCTGTCTTCTCCTAAGCAGTGCTCAAACATCATTCTAAGTTAGCCTGCACCGAATTTGAAATAGAAACTCAATAAATAAGAGATACAAAAAGAGAAGAAACTACTGAATAGTTTTCAGAGACCTCTGTTTCTACCGCTGTCTGCTGTTTACCTGTTCTCCTGTCTGTCCGTGATGTCACACAGACACACCAACAGAAAGGCAGACTCATCTGCTGCAGCGCTGCATTCACAGGCAGTGTAGTTATCTCATCACATTTCCCAACCAACAATGGGGCAAATGATCTCTACTTGTAAGTCCTTTTTGCAGAGAGATTCTCTATAACGCCTTTGGATTTGTGATGGATGGATGGGAAAGCAATAATTTAATGTTCACATTTCAAACAATAGATGGAGTGACACTTTTCTGTTGAAATTGTGTCAATTTAGTCAAGTGACACTCATTGATAGTGTAGGGTGCTCTACCATAAATCAGGCTTTAGTTATAAACAGTTTTAACAAATATCCATAAATGTGAAAAAATTAAATGAATAAATCCTAAGTGAGAGACACTCCTTACAAGAATTGTTATGTTTTTATGAGATCTTCAATATCATAGTTATCCAGTAATGGTGCAGGACCTTTTAAAAGCTCATTCTGCAGACTTTTAATGGTGCCAATTTGCTTAGATGCAAATGAATATAGGCTAAAAAATAAAGTGCTCATGTTGTAGTCTGGGAGGGGATGCAATAGTCCCACGGGTCGTTCACACATACAGATTAAAAAGCTGGGACAACAATAAGCTTGTATTCAGTGGGAATGGGACCTGGCGGTACCCTTTGCTGAGAGATTTAAAAGGCGCTCAGCAGCACTACAGGGGGAAATTGAGAAAAGCTGAACTTTATGCAACTTATACAACTACCTCGAGAGTAGTATGGTGGCCACATCAAGAACAAATTGTCCAGTCAGAGCAGCGTATGTAAATTTGGCGCTCAGGGCAGCAAACTCACACTCAGAGTTACAGCTTACTTTGTATCTTTACCATTGATTGCAGCATAGGTTTTGTCTCAGGCAGGGAGACTTAAAAAAATGCTCCAGATGAACTACAAGCAATTGCAAAGCCCAAAACACTTAAAGATAGAAGATCATTCCTTTGTTTTGTTTTAGTTCAGTCACTCTGGCATCCCATCATCATTATCGTCATTAACACATTTTGTCACTTCCAGGTTTGATAAAACTGGGCTCAATTTAGCTCACAGCTACATAGTGCAACATTTTGCTTTGTGTTTACATACCCAAAAACATTGTGTAAATGATAGTTTCAAAATAAGGGGAATGTTTATACTCCAAGATGAATGATAATACTAATAGGAGTCATGAAACCCACCTTGCCTTAATTTCCTGCCTGTTCTCACTCCAGACTTGTGAAATATGACCACTCTGTCAATGCTTTTGGTGTACGTGTGTGATGTCAAAAACCACCTTCTGCATCCAACTAGAATACAGCAGGACAGCATCAGATAAGAGCACGCTTGAACGGAACCAGTGCATTGTTATTATATGCTGCCGGATGGCCGGATGGCACCAGACGCGTTCACATGCAATGCCACTTGTCAATGTCACTTGAAAACGCGGCTAGATGGACCCGGTCACATGTGCATGAAATGCTGAAGGACAGAGTCAGATAATAATGCTGCCAATAACAGTGTAATGTAAGGAGTATGAGTGCGAGTTCTAGGGTGGACAGTTGGGGAGGTGATGGGTCCCACAAACAACAGACTTTTGTAAAAGTAAATGTTCAAAGATGCTGCCACTCAAGATAACAAGATCACTCTTAAAGAATATGCATCTTCTGTGGCATCATATGTCAGCAAAGGTACTGATGATGTGGAGACCACAAGGACGGTGAGATCATTCCCAAACCAGAAAGCCTGGATGAATGGGGAAGCAAAGGCTCTTCTCAGAGCTAAAAGGACTGCCTTTCAGTCAGGGGACAAGGAGGCATACATCATCACCAGAGCACAACTGAGAGCTGACATCAAGGATGCTAAGAGGAGACACCAGCAGAGACTGGAGAAAGACCTCAACAGCAGCAGCACTACAAATATGTTGCAGGTGATTCAAAATGTCACAGGCTACAGAAGCAGGAGCACAGCCATCATACGTGAGGCCACACTGCCAGGCGGGCTGAACACATTTTACGCTTGCTTTGACCTCCTCAATAAGGACTCAGCTGTGAAGTCTACTCTGCCTCCAGAGGACCAGCGACTCTCAGTGACCACAGCATATGTGAGAAAACTCGCATAGATACTGAGAGTGAATATAAACAATTCCACAGGCCCAGACAACACCCAAGGGCGAGTATTAAAAACCAACATTTTTGACGCCTCACTCTCACAAGAGACTGTCCCCTCCTGCCTCAAGAGAGCCATCATCATTCCTGTAACTGAAAAGGCTGCTGTGTCTAGTCTTAATGACTACCGCCTGTGGCTCTTAGCCCTATCCTGATAAAGTGCTTAGAGAAACTGGTTCTCCAGCACATCAAAGACAACATCCGTGCCAGCCTGGACCTCAACAGAGGTCGCCATATCTACTGTTCTTCACTCAGTCTTCACCTAGCTGGAGAACAAGAGCAGCTACATCAGGATGCTGTCCGTTGAATCAGCTAAGCATTCAACACAATCTCTATCATGAAGCTGATTGGACAACTTAACAGTCTGGGTGTCAGTTAAACACTGTGCAACTGGATACTGGACCTCCTCACATGCAGACCCCAGAGAGTTAGGATTGGTAATCTCACCTCCTCTACATTAGTGCTCAACACCGGAGCCCCCCAGGGCTGTGTGCTCAGCCCCCTCCTGTTCACACTGTACACCCATGACTGCACTCCCAGACATCATGGGAACTCTACTGTGAAGTATGTAGACAACACCACCATCATTGGCCGTATTACAAACAATGATGAGAGTTCATACCAGGCGGAAATTGACAGTCTTGCAGAGTGGTGCACAGAGAACAACCTACTGCTCAAGGTCGGTAAAACCAAGGAGCTGATTGTTGAATTAAGAAAGAAGGAGGAAAAGCCACACACCCCTGTCTACATCAGTAGAGCTGAGGTGGAGCAGGTTAACAGTTATAGGTTCCTTGGAATCACTATCACTGAGAACCTATCTTGGTCATCACACATCACCACCCAGGTTAAAAAAGCACAGAAAAGGCTCTTCTGCCTACAGAAACTTAGGAAGGCTAAATTCCAGAGCAGGATCCTAGCTAACTTCTACAGAGGAGCAATAGAAAGCATACTGACTGAAAACATCTCAAACTGCCATGGTTCATGCACGGCCCAGGATAGGAAGGCTCTACAGCGGGTGATTAAAACTGCCCAGAACATCACTGGTTCCCATCTACAGAGCATCAATGACCTCGGTGAAGTGAGGTGTCTGCACAGAGCCCAAAGGATACTGAAAAACAGCAGCCACCCCAACCACAGTCTGTTTACCCTGCTGCCATCTGGAAAAAGATACAGAAGTATCTGCTGCAGAGCCACCAGGCTACAGAGCAGCTTTTTTTCCCAGGCTTTGAGACTACTCAACTTTTCCTTTGATGCCAAAAGATGTAGTATGATTTAGGATCACCTTTAAATTTAATTTCTTCTTAAACTACATTAAAGAAAAATGACAATAAACTTACATCATACCTTGTACCTTGTAAACAGTCTTGAATTTGCTTCCTGTGTAAACGTGTGTTTTTTTTTACACCTTACCATGTTCCTCTTTTGCCAAAACCTGACTTGCTTGCTGCTTATTCCCATCCATCATGACACTGTTGTATAAACATAAGGACCATGCTACTGCATCCCACCTTGTGCATTTATTGACATCACCATAATGGTATATATGGCCATAATGGTTTTCATGTCTTCAGCCTTAGTGATATGAAAGGAAAAATAGTTAGGCCGACTTTTGTGTAAAATTATTTATTAGTGTGTCATCATTCCTGATATAAATGATGGCCTTCAGGTAAAAAACAGAGCGACCTGACATAATTAAAGTCACATGACACACTGTACTGTATAATAAAGTGAATTGTGGCAACTACATAATTTGTGTTCAGAGACATTATGCTGTCATCATGCTGGTTTGTCTGCAAAATCATCACAGATGCCCTTAATAGAGTTTTGGCTCTGACTGCATGCATGTAAATGTAGATTGTAGAATGTGTTGATGGTATATGTGATGTTTTACAGTTATCCTTTGCCTGATTAAGTCATCTTCTTGCACCTTCTTTCACTTTTTGTGTTCTCTTCGACAAACCAAACTTTTAAAAACATTTCTTTGCAAATATCAACTAAAGCAATAGAAACCACAAACAGCCAAACAGCAAATCAATAATGCATGAACAACAAACTCCCTGCTGTACAAGTGTGGCTTCATCACCACATTCTAGAGAGTGCTGCACTAGTTAGAGTCGCTTCAATGGATTTTCAAAAGTACATCTGGAGGATATACTGACTGACACCAAAGGAATGAGCCGGCACAGCTGTGCAGCAGCACTGACCCATCATGTTAGGTTATACCCACAAGGAGGTCACTTTGACCCAACACCGGCCCTGCCACAGTCTCCTGCTGCTGTATTTAGTCTTATCTTGAGAAATATACATGTAGATTTAATGTTTACAGAAATGTTTACTTTATATCCAGTCACCCTGAACTACTCCCAGCTGTACTGCAGGGGAAGCAGGTGTATGTCCACTCGGTCCTCCTGCCCGCATTGTGAAAGTGTCCTTGAGAAAGACACAAAAACCCTAGATTCTGTCCCCAGTGAGCAGGCCAGTGCTGAACTTCTTGACCTCAACATGAGATCAGCTGGCAATAAAAGGGCCGACTACTAGTGCTTTTGTGCAGTAATATGGATTTAATGACCAAGTGGATAAAAGCAAAAAATAGAATAACTAGAACAGTTCAGAAAATGACATCTCTTTACTGTAATGCAGCCTTTAATCATTTGAAACCTGAAGCAACATCACATTTGTTTGTGCTGCTTTCAGATACCCTTCACAAGTATTATACATTCTGAGCTCTATGCAAATTTGTGCAGTTTCTTTCAAAAACATGGGGGAAAAGGCAATAAGCAACTTGGTTAGAAATCTTTTTTTTTTTAAGCTAAGGAAGATGTTTTTTTTAGGGATTTTTTTCAATTTCAGTTTTCAATTTTTTTATCATTAAATTTCTTGCTAATTTTTTCTGTGCATTTACAATCCATGATTAACTGTAATAATGCCAGTGTTAACGCACATTTTTTTTTATTAGCAAAAGAATAATACTTTTAATACAGCCAAAATGTTGAACAAGGCTTTTGTTTGGTGACCACAATGTAACAATTAATCTTAAACTCTATGAATCTGGTGTTACACAATGGTCACAGTACCCACTTAATGTTGTTGCAGTGGTAGTGGTCAACAGAAAGCGTCCACCTGTCAATGAAGGAACATGTCACCCTGAGCAACATGGCTCATTTTTGATGTTTTTAATAGGTTCTGGACAACAATAGAGCTCTATGGCACAGAGGAACAAGATAAATTAGTGGCTTGATACACAGACAATACTTTTAATTGGATGCCTGCGCTGTTGATTTAACCCTTTGAAACCTGGGCAATTTGGCCTGATTGCTTGCAAAAACATGGAGAGAAGGCAATGAGCAACTTAACAAGACATAGAACAAAATTTTAGGAAGGCACAAAAAAAAAAAAAATTTAATTACTGAAGCGAAAAAATGAAAAAAGAAAAAAGTTCTAAAAACTGAAAAAACTAAATAAAAGTATAGATTTTCTTTGAAAATGTTGTTTTGTACCTTTGGTATTATGTAATCACAATACTACATTACAATAATTATTAAAATAGGTTTCTGGGCATTTTTTCCTATCTATTTATCTTTTGAAGTTTTTTTTTGTCACCCTTTACCAGTTTCTTGCAATTTGTGGGACATTTCTTGGCATTGCCTTTCCCTCTGAATTTTCAAAAGTAATCAAATTTAAACAGGTTAAATAGCTTGTGAAAGTCATCTGTGTGCAGCACAAGAAAGAATGATTTAAATCAAGTTTAAGGGTTAAGTCTCTCGAATAAATTGGGTGCAAATATTATTACTGATCACTGATTATTATATATTAATATGCTATATAAATAGCACAACATAGATATCTTGAGTGTGCCAAAAGTGCAACATATATTGTATAATTTTTTTTCTGATATCAGTCAGACATGGTTGTGAGATTCCTTTCCACAGTGCACATTAAATATCGACCTAAACAGTGTTGCCCTGAACTGCTTAAATCATACATCATGTCAAACAAACTGGAGAGAATATGAACACTTTGCATGGGGGGAGAAAAAAAACAGAAATAGAAAACATTTGCTCGTCTGCAGTTTAGCAAACACATTATGTGATGAAATCCACTCTCATCCTCAAACAGTGCAATGTGGTTGGACATTTTTGCCTCCAGATCATAAGGAAGTTTCCTGATGCAATCTAGAAACACAGTGACTCAAACAATGAGCAGTCAGTGGTCTTACTGTTAATGACAAAGCAATCAAAATTTCACAACACATGGAAGTAAGTAAACCAGGTGATTGTCTCCAAAGTGTGAACAGGAGTTGCGAGTCGCCAAAGCAGCAGGACTTTTCATCATGATTTAATTTGGTTCAACAAACAGGCTGTAGACTGAAAGCCTGGAGGTGTAGACACGTGTGAGTTCAGACATTCAGCAAGGTTTATCCCCCAAAACTTTTCATCATTCCTACCAGATTAGTCATGCAGAGCAGGATAAAGCTTGACTGATGTTGCAAAGTTGTTATTTTTACCTTGTAATCCGACACTGAAGCTCGACGCCTTGAAAACCTTGCAGCACTCATCAGTTCATTGTTCTTATATGATTAATTTAGGTGTGGTATATGGTTGTGTATTATGCACACACAGTATGGCATGAGGAATAATGATGGCAGTGAAAAGTCTGGATGATTTCCTACAATGTCAAGTGCATATAGCTTTGCAACCCTACTACATGGAGGTATAAGTCATAATTGTCCCTCCAAATGGTACGCCCAAAACAGCATGGGCTAGATTAACCAAATCACCAGAGGAAGATGTTAACATTTTCCATGTCTGCAAACCATGAATACTTTACATTTGTACATCTTATATATTGAGAAAATATCGCTGAAGTCTTGCACAAATCTGCAATGGAAACCCGCCTACTGTGTTTCCAACAGGTTTATTGCCACCAAAAGGGATTGTTTTTATAGAGATGTAAAAAGCATTTTTTGTTTGTCAACCAAGAAATCGTTGTGTATCATGACAGGATTGTCCCATGAAAAGCTGTTGTTTTTTATTAGGACATCACTGCATTTCGAGATAGTGCCATTAAAAGTGGGTATTTTTCAAAAAACACCATCTTTCCTGGACTATAATCAAGTAGGTTTTTTGCCCAAACCTGGCATGTCACAGCATGAAGTTGGAAGAATAACTAAAATGTCATATGTTGGCGTGGAAGAGTTGGAGTGAGAATGCGTTGGCTTAAGATTTCATGCTTGAAGTATCCAAAAATAAAAAAAGGAAGGAAAGGACTGGGACAAGGTCACATTCATTCTCTGATAATTAAGAGGTTTTCATAGAAAATAAAAAAAATAAAAAATATATATACAGTATATATTTATTTATTTTTATTTAATTGTACATCTTTTACATTGTTTCTGAGTAGATGATTGTAAAAAGCTTGCTATCAGAGAATCAGTGCATGTTTTTCCGTGTATGGTGTTATGTCGGGTCTCTCTGCGCCTGTGTCTTGCTCTGACTCGTAGCTGGAGGCTGATTAATTATTCTCTGTGTGAAGGATGTTTTGGCCCAGAGTGATTGCTGCTCCTCTGTGGCACTCCTGTTCTCTGGATCACCTCAAGCCAAATGAGATGTGGTGGGGAGGAATAAAGGGTCAAAGCCCTCCCTCTCCGCCCCCCCTCCCCCTTTCTTCTACCATCCCCTCCCTTCATCTCCAAATCCCTAGCAGTCCAGACAATCCAGAGCTGGGCCGCAAGGTGCAAAGTGTCCCCCTGGACGATTTCCCTCTTAGAACTGCAGCCCGGCCTGACACAGAAATCTAGTCAATGTCAATATGATTTAGGGAATATTTCATTTTCTATTTGCAGAGTCCTGCCTTGTTTCACAGGATTACAACTTCTCTCACTTTTCCCTCTTTTCAATTTTCTCAAATCTTTTCTTTCTGCCCACGGATAGCAAACGTTTTTTTTTTTTTTTTGTCCACAGAATTCTGCAGCATAGGATTGTACACTTGTCATCAGTTACTTTGCTCTCATCAGTTCTGGTTCGATGTCCCCGAGACGCAGGCGAATCAAAGAGTGGGCTGAGGAGGCTGTGTTCTAGTTTGCAGTTGTTAGTCATGTCAGATGCTCGGTAAACAGTCAGAGCTGCCTGCAGTGGTGATAGCAGTTTGTCAGGGGCCAAGGCAACAGTAGCTGCCCATGTAAATCCTTTTCAAAACACTTCAAAGGCTGTTTACTTTGAGGGAAGGGGGGTACATTTGTAGTTTTCTGTGCTTGCTTGCTAAAGATAGAGGAATTTATGTGAGAATATGAGGCTGAAGTCCACTGATCACAAACAAGTGGCCAATTTTGGAACAGTTGTTTTTCTTGAGTGATGTGCCAGGTTCAATGAGCAACAGCCTCAGCATGATGTATGTGTGTGAGGAGATGAATATGTAAATCAGGGCATGACCATCTTCACATTAGGTTTGTTCGAGCTGAACTGCGCCTCACTAGACAGCGGGCGAGAGGTGGCAGTCGCAGCAGGTGGTGGTGACAAAAAGCTGCTATCAAGTCGGACAATTTTCTGACTTTTCCAGCAGCCTTCAGTTTGCACAGGAAGTCACAGAAACATCCACATTCTAATAGATTTAATCCAAATTCATTCAGATCTGAATATCAGTTTGTTCACAGTCTCTAATTACTGCGATTATGACACAGCAACGGCTTTAAACATTATACAAGTGATCTGTCATTTCTGTTAATGGTTCAACCTATATTTTACACAAATTTTCATGTAAGTAGGCATCATATCAGTTTGCTGCTGGATATTAATCAGCTGAGCGCACCTGTCACAGTCAAACTACATCAATAAATGAAAA
This sequence comes from Plectropomus leopardus, assembly GCF_008729295.1. Lineage (NCBI taxonomy): Eukaryota > Metazoa > Chordata > Actinopteri > Perciformes > Serranidae > Plectropomus > Plectropomus leopardus. The sequence goes on from NC_056483.1 coordinate 22,915,328, forward strand.
ATATCAGTCTCATATTTAAAGACACAACAGCTCAGCAACAGCAGATCAGTCAGACAGCCAGCAGTCAGGGCTTAGGCTTCTTACCACAGTCCTACTTAAAATAATTAAAACAGTTTCATGTTAATACACAATAGACTACATATAGTTCATTGTGAATGTATTTAGTCCTTCTGACTGCAAAACATCGTCAGCCAAAACATGTATTCATGTGACAGAAAAAAACTTCAAATAAGACTAATAAATTCCACATTCAACAACAACAACAAAAAAGTTGATCTGAAACATCATATTGTTGAGTCAACATCTAAATCAATCAGTTGTTTGATCCGCTGAGAGCCAGGCATTTCCCATCATGCCCTGGGCCTTGCAGTCGGTGGAGAGCAACTACAGTGCCTGGATCTAAAATCTGCGGATGCCTTGATGTTATGAGATCGCAGTCCACTTTTGCATGACGTGTGAGCAAGTCAGAATGAGGTTGGACACAAATCTAACCGGCATACATTGCTCATCAATCGCTGATGCAGAACTGAGTAAACTTGAACGAGCCTATTAAGATTTTTTATTTTTTCTGTATATGAACCTGTTATGTTAAGCAAAATTAATGATAACTGACATGCCTACTCATTTTCCCACATTTCCTTGTTGTGAGAGTGGAAATGAAATACAGTCAATAAAGTCCCTTGATAAGAAAGACAATGGATGAATGTTTAATGGTCTTGTAATATTTGGCATGGTAATAAAAACAATGTAATGACTCACACAATGAAATAATCTGGATGTGTTTTGCAATGTTTGTGTATGAATCCACGCTCTGCAGTGAGGCAGTGTTCCCAGGCTTTATCGGTGACTGCAGCCTTATGGACCAAACTTAATGAAACCATATGGTGGAGCATTTGGAATGCAGAATAGGGTGAAACACAAACAGGCAACCACATGTTAGATAACACACATTAAAAAAAAAAACCTAAACTCATTGTGTACCACTGCATTTTATAATGTGCATTTTAGAATCTGAGATAGTCACTAAAGTCGCTTAAGTCACTTTTAAAGGATCGAAAAAATAGCACTGCTGGTCAATGTGAGTGCTACTCTAATGCCTAATGAAATCGAAAATTGCACATATTAATGTATCTGACTGTTCTGTTTTGCTTTTTAACTGGAGGTTGTGCACGCTCTTTGTAATGTGTGACAGATGTAGTTTTGTGGTGCATGGGTATGCGGCGTGTAAAAGAATGAATCTCATCACAGACTGACAAATTTGCATAAATACCGAACCTATCTAATGTCAGTTCTCTCTTTTGATCTTTTCTCAAAATGAAACCTTAGCTGTGTTTGAAACCACTCACTATTATCTACGTTGTATGTATTAAATAGTGAACTATATAACCAAACAAAATTTCAGACAATACACTGGAATTTTCGGAACATCATTGCGTTAATAGATGCACCAGATATCTGTGTGATGCAGTGGGCGTGCCCAATGCCATGCAGACAAACTGAGCACTCAGGAGGACAGATAAACAGAGGTTATATCAATGTTGCAGTTTTCTGTTAAATCCCTGATTAATTCAACCTTCTTCTTCTCCTCCGGAAATACACAACCGATTTGCATTATGGTATAAGGGAGTAAAATGAAGGTACATCAAATGTACACTCATATTTGCTGTGCATTGTGTGTATTTTATAATGCAATATATAGTGGATGAAATTAACCTCTGAGAATTCAAACACTACTGCAAAATGGCAAACACACTATATAGTGCACTATTTCTGTGATAGGAAACGGTTATAATCACAGCTCTTGACTATCAACATACTGCGGATGCCATGCAGTTTCAGGCTCTCTGGTATTATATTTATGCAAAGTTACTTGCAAGCTAGTTGTGGGTTTGTCATACTAATTTTTTCATGACCTCAGGTCGGCGGAACAAAGTCTCTTATGGTTGACATGACTTCATATCGACATATTGCTCCACCCTATGTATAACTCAAAATAAAATCTAAAAAAAACGCCAATATTTTATTCCTCATTGTTCATTTTTTTAAATAATTTGTGTCTTCTCTTTTCAGGTACAAGAATATCATTCAGCTATGGACTGGCTGTCCTCCTTCTGGCATGTGGTTTGGTGAGGGATGCCTTGTTATAATTTGAAGAACTGACATGGTCTGTGCCCTGATCTCGCTCTCTCTCTGTTTGCTCTCAAAGCGAACGAGAAAATTGCCTGTTTTATCCCCCTCCTGCCCCCGCCACCGCCACCCCACCATGCGGACAGCACAGTTGGCCCTCATTTCCCTGCCACCACTGCTCTTGCACCCAGCACATTGTTATTAGCCACTGTAAACACCTGTCACCTTTAAAAACCGGTTGGATTACCTTTTGTACAGACGTCGGTTCGACACCATCCCGAGGTGCAACGCTTCCGGTGTGAAAACGGACTCTGTCTCTTGTTGGATAACTCTCACGGAGAATGACTTTCTCATGGTTTCGCCGTTCCAGTTCATGTGTTTATTGCTCAAAAGTGAACAAGAAAAAAGGAGAATCTATATTTGTGTAATATATATGATTCTAGATATATATCTGTTTTATTTGAAACACCTAGAATTACTGTATGTGCTGTATACATAGCTACACCATATTGGCCATGGAACTTCATTGTGAATACTGGCCCTGGCAAAGAAATGAAAGAAATTAAACTACATGTTAATTAGACTGTTAACATTAACCACACGGTCAAAAGGGTTAAATTTCTCATTCTTCTTCAGCTATATTGGCCACCGAAATTATCTGAAGTGCATAGTTTTACATCTACTTAGTGATACATACTGTAAACTGGTGTGCATGCTTATTGGTCTGACAGCTTCAAAGAGGGGATCATCGGATATTTGAGCGACACAATTCAACATTTAAAGTTTAATGTTACAGTATGTTGACTTTATTTTTAATGTGCTAGCTTTGGTGTGAATAAAAAAATGTCCCTTGTCATTTTAATTTGTAATGCGTCCTCAGTAGGAATAAAAAGGATGTCACAATTTATGAGTCATGGAAAATCCTGATATGTGACCATTGGATGATTAATTTTAATTGACCTGCACCATTTTTAAATGGTGTTCTTTGGTTGCACCTTTCTGCTATGTGTCATTACTACAGAGGATGAATGAGTCGCCTATTTACCCACTTTGGATCATGAGTGTTTGTAGTTTAAATTACTTTGATGCCAGCATATAAACACACACATTCGCACATTTTGCAGGTAGAGTGGCTAGGGTTAAGGTTAGGGTTAGGGGTTGAGGCAGTGTAACACAGAGAGTAGACCTGCTTATCATCAACATTGTATATGACCCATGTTTGGGAGAAATAAGTTAGTTTTGTTGAAATCTTCTCTCTTATATCTTACAGTAATATATCTTTAGCTTTATTTTCAGATGATATATCATAGAGATTTTTTATCCACGCAGAGCATTTATAAGCAAAACGCTTTGACAATCTGACACAAATGCGGACAAAGGTGTTCTTTTTGGTTTCACAGTGCAACAACAGATGCAGCATAACATCTAAAATAAATGGGATTATTTTGTTGCTGTTAACTTCTGAGTGAGTATGCACCATCCATCCGAAATGCAGATGTTCCTATCCAAACAGAAATATTTATGAATGATAGAGTAGTTGATTTATGTCTCAAGAGTCACCGCAAGCAAATGTTATCCACCAGGAGTACCATGCTGCCAGAGTGCAGTGGTTGCCCTGCAATGAGATCAATATTTTATTTTGGTAGACCCCGAAGCACATACTGTTTTTTCTGCTCAGTTAATGCCCAAAAATGTACACCAACTCAACATGAAGCATGATTATGTAGTTTCTCATGTGTTGTACGGTATAATCTAACATTCATACATAACATACATGTAATTGCCAACGATAACTGTGCTGTGTGTTCTCAAAAAGCGAAAATACTCACCTCCCTTCGAGCTTTTATTCCGCTTTGCAGACAAAGCAAAAATCCAACCCCCTCCCCCACCCCTGTATAGTCTTACTGCATTCCCAAAGAACTGTGGAGGGAAACTTGTTGATTCAGCACTGAGGTTCAAAGGCTGGCAGTGCTTGTCGTGCTTTGGGATCAGACCAGAGACATCTACTGATCAGCAGCTTCCAGCCTGGGTACAAGATGTGTGGGCGATAGAGGGCAACCCTGTCTAATCCCTCAAGTTCCAAATAGCTTCAGGGTGTATTTGGACAGTTAATCTAGCATCACTGTCATATATATGCCACTCTGCTGTGACTGGAAATCAATTTCTGTGTTTTTGAAACGAGAACATGTTATATACTATTATTCCGAATGTTTAGTTTGCAGAAAAAGTACAGCTTATTTTAAAAAGGTATGGAGAATGGGATTCAGATGTCGATTCTGTTGGCAATGTGTGCACAGTTTGAGTGGACAATTTGTCCAACCCTCATGTAAAAAGTTACAGATCTGTACAACTTGTAAATGAAATAATCAGCATGTTAACATTTTTTTTTTAAAATATCCATTTAAAAAGGCAGAGGCCAGTGATGTTCTGTACTTGTAACAATGGTGTCATGTACTCATATTCAAGTGTTAACAAGTCCAAAGTGGGTTTTCACCTCTTCAAAAATGAACTTGGATAAAATGTATTTGACAAAAAAAATATCTATATGTATTAGAAACATCTCCTTTATAAAGCTTTCATCCTAATCTAAGGGACTTGCTTAACTGTGGGTCCTTGCAACATAACGAATAACAAAGAAGGGGAGATTAGAGCGATGACTGATTCGATTTTGTGACGATGCTTGGTTAAAAAAAACAAAAAACTGAGTCATGAGTTTGGGTTGAGATGGTGGCTGAATTGCTTAAAAATGACAAGGTCTCTTACTGAAGAGGAGAACAGTTCACAATGACGGCTAGAGCAGCAGTTCCTTCATCCAGGATGTTAGTTCAGACACACAGCCATTCTTCTGTTCTGTTTTATATGCCACGCTATTCATCCACTCTAGATGTATTTGTTTCTTCTAATGTATTTCATTTCAATGCGGTCCTGTCTGTTTGTTGAGCTGTCAAAAATTCTGATGAATTATAGTTCTCTTTTCTTTGGTATTGTGTGAGGCTTCTGTACTGGAACATTGCAACAGTTTGTATTATAATGACAATATCAGAATAATATTTAAATAAACCATTTTCACAGATGAAATTCAAACACTGAGGGATTCCATCTGTTTGCTTGGTAACACACTGAGCTTTACAGCGAGTGAACTGGAGAGAGTTCTGACTACGCCAAAGACTGGCCCAGTTTCCAACTCGGAAGAAAAGTTTATCTTTTTGTGTGTGTGTGTATGTGTGTGTGTGTGAGCTTAATCAGTTTTCATTTGATAGTTCTGCTAAATGTGACTCAAAATCAGCCAGCCCTTCATTTATGTAACCACTCAGAGATGCTGAAATGGAGAAAGCTGAATCAGATGACTTACGCAACACTAGAAAAGCATTTCCTAAAGAAAATGCACATGATTGCTGTGTAAAGATGCTGATTAGCATGATTTTTGGATTACTTTATAATCTCATTAAAAAAACTAACCGAATGCAAGCAAGGGTAGGAGGTATGCTACTGGAAAAAAATGGACCAAGTATAACCAAGTATTCAACAAATTGGTGTACGAAATAAGTTAAAATGAGGCAATGACATGTACACTTTATCAGTGTGCAATGCAACAGTGTGTAGTGTGCATAGATGCAGTTATAAATGCAGTTGAATTGAATGGGCCTCCATAGACATTACTGTATTACAGAGCTCATCATGACTCAAAAACTGTAAATGCCACCATATTGACATTCTGTACAGTGACAACTCATTCTTGTTCCCGGGGCATCAGATATACAGTTTGGTCAGCATTGGCTTGTGGTTGCAATGCACAAGGCCCTTTTGTGCTGTTTAAAACATTAGTTTTTTCTAATTTATTTATATTTTTATTGGAAGAACAATGCAAGGAATATAAATCACAGAGCACCTTAGCATTCTTTTATATTTTTCTGTGTTTTCTCCCCTTACCCTCCTGTCTCCCCAAAGATAGACCATAACAGAAATAAAGGCAATAACTGAAATCTCAGTAATGGCAACTATCTTGACAAAACTTATAGGTTGCAATGACAACATTACCAATACCTTACACACATAAGTTAAGAAAATAATCAATGCATATCTGGATGAAAATGACTTAAAAAATAAAGCAAACAAATGGGGAAAAAATTAGAAAAAAAAGAAGCAAAGAACAAACATGGAGGCTCAGTGGTCACATCCAAACAGGGAGGTCAAAGAACCAATAAAATTTATTTCAAAGAATGAAGGGAACTTTCCAGGGAAAATCTAAATTTCTCTAATCTAATGGACAGTATAAAACATCTGTTAAAAACAGGGCAGAACTAAAAACAGAACTTCTACCCTTCCACAGCAATGATTAAGAATAGAGCCATAAACACAGAACAGTGTTTCCACAGTAAAACAATGTCCATTCTTTTTTTTTCTTTTTAAATGTATGTGTGTCTATATGTGTCATTCTGTGTCCCCTCTCTAAATTCGAAGTTTTTGCAGGTCCACGAATGCAGCGCATTCCCTTCATGAGTTCATTTTTCCTCAGCAGCAGTTTGTGACTTGCAGACTAATTGATCTCTTGATCTGTTCAGAGATGATCAAATCAGATCAATGGGTAAGAGGAGCAGCTGCTGCAATGAATGCAAACTTTTAGACTCAGCAGAATGAACAATTAAATTCTTCTTTCAGTGCACCAAGTGTTCTCCTGCTCCGTCTGTGCCCAGACTGCACTCTGCACTCTGAGATTATGGTGCAAAGAATAACTGAACAGCACATATATTTCAACTGCACTCCTAATAAAATTGTAGAGCTTCAAAAATAGAAAATCTATTTGTGGCAGCAGATTTTGTTTAGTGTGGCAGGCTGCCACAAAGAAATGAATTTCTTGTCAACCCTGCAGGACTTATACCCAGGACTTTGGTGTTCATGCTGTGGTGAAATCAAAAGTCAAAGTTGATGTTTAAAAAGCACAATCTTTAAAAAAACACCTCAAGTAGTTTTTGGTGATGAAACTTGCATTTCCTGTGAACAAATCACATTTTGAAAAGCCACTCTAACATGTGAGGAGCAGGAGTGTGAAAGTGTTTATAGTTACCAGTGTGCAAGAGTTACCTATTTAAATTGCAAACTGTGCTGTGCAGGTACCAAGCTATAATTCTGAATTTGCGTATGTAGCCTTTGATACATTACATAATAACTCATAAACTGTAGATGCCATCAAAATAAAATTATGTACAGCTAATCAGTAAGCAATACTGAGCAATCTGTCTGCACAGTCGGCATAATATGCAAGTCTAAACACGATTAGACTGAATAGGCTTCCATTGACTTTAATGTAATGTATAAATCATATTGGGATTTTGTGAAGTTTGCACTGCATACACTGGATGAGATATAAATACTATGAGGATGGTATTCAAACATCAATTTATAACCTCTAACAATAATTAATAACAAAAGCAACCATTTGCATATAATTTCACGCTGTTTGATATATGAACAGTCTAATATTTAACTGTAAGAGAAGTTAAGGCAAAAAGGTGCCTTTCAAAAACACTGTCAGGAATTGTCCATTAAGTAGGAAATTGCGTGCACATCTAATGAAAAAATCTGGATGCTGCATGAAATTAAGCATTTATTGATATAAACATGATAAGGAGAATGAACAGTGTTTGAGCTGCATAAGACAAATCAAATTACAGATGAACACGAGACAAAATAACTACCTTGAATTTTCGAGCAACACATTTTGACGATATTTCCTTAACACAAACCAGTCCAGACACCTCTCAAACGATCCCTGTGATGCTTGAGAGGGGGAAAAAAGCTGCATTTTGCAGGTGATACTGCAAATTGGTCTTACTGCAGGTCTCTCGATTTTGGCAGTCAGCCTTCATCAGTGAAAAGCTTGGAAACAGGAAGCTACCTCTGTGTTGGTAAAAATGGGCCTGTCAAATCTCATCTTCCATTCATCTGTTTGAAAGACAAGATAGAGGAATGGAAAATGAAGAGAGAGGGGGAAAAAAGATCCTCTTTGGAATTGAGGAGTGAATTTGGCAGCGGCAGCTCAGCTAATCAGGTTTACTTAATCAGTGAATTCAAAATGCAAAGCAGGCAAAGTGGAGAAAGAGAGTGAAGGCGAGGGAGATAGACAAGGAACAATGCAAAATTAAACCCCTGCCTGTGTTTGGTAATTCAGCCAGCAATGACACAGTTATTTATGTGGAAGCAAACAGAGGGCAAACAAGCAGCCAGCCTCTGGCACTCTAATCAGGCCACTGGTCCTATTGCAGCACAAAGAAAGAGGGAAGGTGCAGAGATTTTTCTGAGCTAGTGTGTCAAAAGTTGTATATTCAACTATGTTGTGTTGTGGCACTGGCGATGAGTCACAGAAGGCAAAGATCTATTTGTCTTTTTATGGACTTCCATCAAGGGAAAATAATACAGTCAGATAAGTGAAGTTTACATTTTCATGTGCTCATGAAATAAACATGCATGCGTTGTAAAGACGGAAGCCATGCCGAGCGAGAGAGACGCTGTGATTCCAGCCTTAATGCAGAGCACCCCACTGGTAGCGCTGCATGATGTTGGCCATGTGTTCTCAATTCCTTCCTAACACCTCGAGGATGACATTGTACATCAGGTAAAAAAGGGAAAGATCTAAAATAGATCTAACCACAAGAACACCATGGGGATGCAGTGGACTAAAGGTTAGAAAAGTGATTTTGACTGTAAGTGTCTTGGCAGAAAATAAAAAAAATCTGCTTAAGCCTCTGGGGGCTTATTGAGCCCTCTGGACTTCCTAACAAGTATGCTGAAGTTTGTTTCAATGTAAATTATGAGTTCAGGGAGGCAGGTAATGGAATTCTTACATTCATACGGGTTCTTTTGTTATCACTGAATCCTAAGTCAATCAGTCTATTACAATTTAAAATGCCTTAAGAGCAAGTGGTAATTTGATGAGAGCACTACTGAATATTAAAAATCTACCAACAAGCTGATCCAACCTCAAGGACAAACTTTGCCTTTCAAACAAGAGATACACGTTTTCTATTTAAAAAAATACAAAAAAAATAAAATAAAAGGAGATCCCCATCCAAAAAGAAAAGGTCCAATGCAGTTGTTGCTTTAAAAGCTGGTCAAGCTCAAACCATAGGAGCATTTTATACACGTTGACATGACAAGGAAAACACAAGTTGTTTTGAGAATTTGAACTATCAACCAATGCTGATATTTTTTCTTATGTGGACTGTCTCATTAGGGCTCATCCTCTTGCTGTGTATCCATAACTTATTTTCAGTTAGAGACACATCAAGGACCATTTTTACCAAACTTTTATACAGATAAATTTGATAGCTTCCTCTCAAAGAACTCTGAATATGAACAGCATTGCTGAGAGAACTAATTCCACTTGACACATATATGAACACATACTGTAATTAGAAATGGACAACGCCAAAGCTTAGGGCATAAGGAGAAAGTTGTGAAAGCAATCAATGTTGGCATCAATGCTTGAATTAGGCAGTTACTTGCCAGTACACAGTACAGCACCCTCATATTTTACTCTTTGGTGTGCCATGATATTTCTTGCATGACACGTCTCACAAGTCTCTGGAATTCTTTCCTGCCCATATGTGGTTCTCTATGCAATTCATAGTGGCCTTAAGTAAAGTGCATTAACCAATGGGCACAGGGGGCACTACGTGCCCAGGGTACACAAGGTGATGCTCACGCTTACCTGCCTTCTTTTCACTGTTGGACACTATGATAGTAACATTACATTTCAATAATGTTGTATTCCAACATATGATTAACTGGCACTTTTATTTTCTATAACTTCAAACACTGGTTGGCATGGCATCAATTGAAACTGGCATGTAGAAACAGATGGTTTACACCTACATAAAATTTTAATCATTAGTCAGCTGGTGACCAGACAGGTGATGAATTAGCCAGTGATTGTACAGCATGAATAAATAACTGTTACCATCTTCACTTCAGTGCTCTGCCTAAACAAATGCTAATTCATGAATAATCAGCCCTTAACTCTTTAGATATTGACTGTACGGCACTTCTTCTGCCACTAGACGGCAATACCTGTGACCAATCACACCTGAAGCACTTTTTGCACTTACTAAGGTTTTTTCCTTAAGTCTAAATTCTTGCTTGTGTTGTACTTCGCTTTGGATAAAAGCGTCTGCTAAATGAAATTGTAGAATTGTAGAATTGTAGAAGTCACGAGTTTGTTGGACCCATCCACCTCCATATAGGCACTGCATTGTTACTGGCAGTGTTTCAACCTGTCGAGGTCCTGCCATGTATTATGCACGCTGCGACGGGTTCTGTCCAACCAAATTCTCAAGAAATGCCACCCGTCCGCATATCATGTGGACACATCAGGTGAAGTCGGGTCATCAGCTGGCCTTTAATAAGATTGCAATTGGTTCAATATGGCCACATTCTCAAGTGATGCTGTCCAGTGGTGTATCCTGCATAGAAGGTGGCTTTTGTCACTGGGATCTTATGCCTAAAGCACTGACAAAGCAGTAGTATTTGACAACATGTATAGAGAGATTAACTGGAATTAATAATTATTGGCCATTGCCCACAGAGGCTTATCATCACACCATGAGACTGGACACTGAATAAAACATCAGGTAATGACAATTAAAGTCATCCTCTGGGGACCCTGAATAATCAAATACCATATCTGAGCAGTCATTGTGGAGTTCTTGTTCCAAGTGTGGTATAAAAATAATGGACAGACAGACCTCAAATGTCATTGTCATTTGTAGCGCCCTGGTGTTTGTAGGGCCATCATTTTGGCGATTAGGTGTGAATGTGTTTTTGTTTTCCTTAAAAATAACAAGAGCAAGAACAAACCTACTCTTAAACAAAATCTATGATCTCCCCTAAGTAATGCCTGAAAAAGCTGCACTACTCTGGCTAATTTGCATTTTAAGAAATTAATACAAATCTCCCTCATGCTTTCACAAATGCTGACCGGACTCTGACTTAACAGGATGAAGGGTCCTCGGACACCATCTTACTGGTGTGATTGGGATCTGGTGGCTGGCAAAGTGCTAACAAGCAATTCTGCTTAAAGACATTTGAACAAAGGCAAAGCAATTGAAGGGCATTAAACTTTACTAAAGTTTCTGTTGCTTGCCAGTGTGTAAGTGTGTATGTGTGTGTGTGTGTGTGAGGAGTCCTGCATTATTTATTTGCACTCATTAAAAGTAATCAATTGAAACTGGCATTGATGTAAGGGTCTTTATTGGGCTTTCAGGAATCCGTCACTGTAATGTACCGTGTGACTTTCTAACCCTGCTTGATTGTTTTGTTCCACAAAATGCCCAGGGGAATGGAAATGTGTTTTTGCGGACCCATCAATGCTAAGCATCTCTCAATGCTGGGGGATTTACGAACCCCAAAGGCTTTGGAAGACAATCACATTGGCATATCAGCCAAAAATATACTGCGGCGGGCTTAAGATGGCTGTCAGTGACTGAATACGACAAAAAGGACCATGTCACCTTAAAGTGTTTGAATACAAAGCTGTGAGTTTAACCCAGCATGAGAGACAGATGAGGCAGTATGAAGGCAGTTATGGAAATGTGCTGCACTGCTTTAAGTGAGTGGGTGTGTTGATTAAAAAAAGAGAGCCCAGGAGAATTGAGTGTTGAATTTGTGTCGACAGAATGTGAAGCCTGCCTCATTAAACTATAGAACCAGGGACAGGCATGTACTGTTCTCCAGAGCACTTTCCTTACATGTAAACAAACAAATTAGTTCCAATCACTATTAATCATAGTTGCTGAAAGTGTTGAATGTGTGCTGGGGTCCACAGCACATTATCATGTCTTTGTACCCAGCATGCAAAAGCGATGTCGTGCCGCAGATCCAAAATCTGAGTGCCATCCAATATAGAAGACCCCTCCAGCAAAATCCTCCTTTCTCCTTCAAATCGTCACAGGTTGCCATAGGGGCAGGAGTGAGGGAAGTGAACTGCATACACAGGAGGACGTGAGAGTGACACCCTGCTGTCAAATCAATTCAAGGTTTTTCGGAGACATCTCAGGTATTGAAAACAAATCACTGACACACAGGTCCCTTACCTTCACACTCAGTGGTTGCCTAGTAAGCCTAAATGCAGTTTTTAAGTTGCACTAAAATGACTACAATAGTGAGATGTTATGACAAATGTTAACATGCATCTTTGTCACTCGAGCTGTCCCAATTAAAAGGTAAACTCTGACATTTTAGGAAACACTTTTTTTTTTTTTTTTTGCTGCTATATTAGGACCTGGCAGTAAATACAGAGATCATTATGGGTTTCATTCACATGCAGCAGAGAAATTCACTAGAATATATTTAGCCAAGTTTAGCCTAAAGAGTGGAAGCAGGGGAAGCATGCCTTCAAGCACCACAAAATGTCCAACACAAGTCGACACAGATCGCAGCTTTCTCAGTGGACGCATCTACATATTATGCTTTAGGGTCTGCCGTTAACATTTTGAGATGCTTCAACCAATGCCCAGATGTCAACAAAAGCACATGGTTACAATTAGGCAATAAAAGCATGTAGTGAGGTTTTGGCAATAGAAGCACAAGACAACCAATAGGACGTCAACAAAAGCATAATGTAAGACTTTGGCAATATGGATCAGTTTAGGCAACAGAACCACACATTTAGGTTAGGAATAAACATCATGACTTGGCTCTATATTCATTTGGAAGGTGAACACTGGGCTTCCAGGTGAAAGTCACAGGTCAGTTGGACCCATCCACCACTGCTCCCACCCGCCCTATAGCGAACTTCCAGCTCCTTGTATTCCGTCATTACTGGCAGTGTTTCAACCTGACGTCCAATCCAGCAGTGTATCATATGGCTGTGACAGGTTCCATCTGATTGCATTACCACCTGATGCTGCCGTCCATGTATCATACTGGGCTGCCAAGTGATTTTTTAACCAGTCAAAATACTGTGAATGGTTTCGTCCGGCTGTGTTACAAACAGACTCCACCTGGTGGCATATCACACTGCTGCAAAATGTGTCCTTTGGCAAAAGCGCACCTTAGAAGTTCACAAGGTTCTGAAATATGTCTGGACAGGAATGTCCAAGGGAAAGTCCAGATTTTTATGGTCCATCAACTACTTCAACTTGCTTCCTTAAAAGACCCCTTTCCTTTTTTACAATTGTCAGTGCACTGGTCACATGATTGCAAAATAAGTGGGATATGTAAGAATTTGGGTGCATTAGTTTTCGTAGGAAAAACAATATTACCATCTTCTGAAATCGATGCAACTGTATCGGAGCACTCATTGTAAAGCCCCAACAGTGATGGAAGCCATTAAAGTTCCTAGACCCCAGTGTTCTACAGATGTTGCCATAATAGTAAATAGAGTATATGTTGCCATTAGTGTTTCCAAGGAATCTCAGTGAAATTTTATTAAATTATTTTTTCATTTATTTTTGGTTAAATACATTTTATTCGGCGATAGACTCACTGAAGGAGAGTGGATTATCTAACAAGCCGAAGAGAGCCACATACTTAATACTCAAGGGTTCACCAAACCAAAGCAACCATGAACACCACTTATTCACTTTAGTCAGCCAGTAAGCCTCTTCTATTGGTAACTAAATCTCTCGGAAGCACTGTCAGTTACTGATGATGACTGCACAGCTGGATCACCTGCCAGTCGGCCTTAATGCTGAGAAGCAGCTTATTGTCTCTGAGTCTGTATCTGCACAGATATAGTGTGATATAAATACTGTCCACATGGTTGGGGCAACAGAATGTAAAATGTTACTAAACATATCATGTCTGTAAACCATCTGTCTGATGTGCAGTTTCACAGAGAAACACACATAAACACAGCTATTTTTAGACTTTATAAAGATTGATTGAAGCATAATTCTTTGTTTGTTGGTATATTTCAAATGATTGCATAGTAAATCTGAAATGTTTCACTCCAGACACCAGCCATTCATCAAAACTTCCATTCTTCCAATATGAGCACATTGAATTGTTATTGACTTTTGCTGGCACAGCTTATTGCTGCAGGTTAAGACGATAATAGAATTGTTGTTGAGAAAGAAAAAAAGAAAGTATTGCTCCCTTAGAAATACATGCAATGCAAAATATATAAAATAATAGCATAAAATATAGGCTATATTTGAAGAATTGCATGTTATATGCAGTCTTCTTGCAAATGTTTGGGCCTGAATTTATTTATCTGGAATGTAAATCTATAATTTTCATCTTAAGTCTGATGCCATGATGTGTAAAAATAATTTGTTGATTTATTTTAAGAAATTCAATTAAAGACTACATCACAGCTGTTGGAGCCCTATGCACTGTGATGATATTGGTTCCCATCTGACTATAAAAAAAGTGACACAGAAATCAAATGTGCTTATGGCTGAAGGACCAGACATGACTGAGCAATTGGAGCAGATAACATTCCAAATATAGTCTGCAGGCTAATTATTTTGTTATACAGGTGAGCTCCTATTATGATAAGCAGTCAAAACAAAAATAGAAATTAAACTTCAGCCCAGGGCTAAAAGTAATTTATCACAGATTCCCCTTCTGCACCTGACTGTGAGCCAAGAAGCATGATGAAGGCAAAATAAGAGATAAGAGAATAAAAAGAAGCCTTTTTTTTCTGAAAAAAAATATTAGGAGACTGCAAAGAGGGGTTTTATGGTTCCATAATTCAGACCTGCATTTAGCACAGAGCCAGTAATTTTAATGAATTGGAATAAGACAACAGACATATGTCTGTCCAGGGTGATGCTTTGACTTAACTGCAGCATTGTTAAAGGGATACTTTCCAAATTTCAACCAGCTTTGTATCTTCACAATGCGTGTGTGTTTAAATAAACAATGGTTAATGCTGATTTTTTATATTTTTTTTGTTTTAATTTTAGACAGGACAGCCTTTATTAGACAGGACAGTTTATGCATGAAAGTAGGAGACGGAGGGAATGACACACAGCAAGGGGCAGAGGTTGGAATAGAACCTGCAGCTGCTGCAGTGAGGACCTAGCCTCTGTACATGGGGCACCCACTCTACCAACTGGGCAACTGCATACCCCCACATGATGGATTTTAACTGACTCTGGAGCTGGTGCTCAAATGACAGATTGTAATTCCTCACAGGGTTTCCACAGACATGGAAAACCTGGAAAAGTCATGGAATTTCTCAATCACATTTTCCATGCCTGGAGAATAGTTATGGAAAAGGTAAAACCCATTGAAGCTTTGAAAAAAAAAATCTGAATTTTTTAAATAAAATTCTGAGTCATAGTCCAGGAGAAAACCTCCACATAATGAAACTTAACAGCAAATTTAATTTATGTAGCTTTTTGTTTTCTTTTTAAATTACACCTGGTTTAATTCATGCAATTCTTGCACAGAGATTGATGTACAATTTAACAAAACAAGCAAAAAACAAACAAAGAAAAAAAAAACCAAACAAACAATACAAACAATCCAACACACAGCACCAGCTGCCACACTGAGCAACTGACCCCAACATCATACTTCTTCAGTCCTTATATACTGCCTGCTTTTAATGAACAGATTAAGCACAGGTGTGCTCAGTCACTCTCTGCATGGTGAGGACGAGGGGAGAGTGGCTCCTGCAAAGTCACACAAAAAAGAAACACAGGGAAACAAACAAACAAACAAACAAAAAAATCCAATAACAACAAAATACATAAATAAATAAAAAACATTTTTATGCTTTGATTGTGCAGCCAAATCTCTTACTTACTTGTAGATGCTGGAATGAATGATGATGCAGTCTGAACCCAGCATTAAAGGCATCCGAATGTGATTATAATGAAAGTAACTGGGAACAAAAATCAGCATGTGACCCAAATATAAATTAGATCTGCAAGTAAGACCACATGTTGTTGTGATTTCTTTGACACAACAAAATAGACATCTTTAAGAAGATCATTTAAAACAGAAATGCAGTAGTAGAGTCTACTTGAAGGTGCAGGGAATTCATTTCTTTTTTAAGGAAATATGATAATATGATTCAGTTGTCAGGATGGCATTAATGAGGACTTTAATATATTTTTTTTACTGTCAGGTTTACACTATTTGTAGCTAATATATAGTAAAATCCACAGGTAGCTCATTATTTTTTAAACTCCACCTTCCCATTTGTTCAATTGAATTTGGACAACAAAATCACACCTGATTTGGTACAATCTGCCATAGAATATGCATTGAAGTATTTCAGTGTCTTCTTCTAACAGTCACTATGTTTACATGCACACTAATATTCCATTATTATTGTGGTTAGCTAGTGCTGTCCAGCCATCCACCAGCGTACAATAACACTGCAAACGGTTCTCCCTGGCCACATACCCAGCTGACACCATCCAACAGTCTATCCAATTATAGACCATTGCCATTTCAACTCATCACATGGTGCCACTCTGTCAGTGACCATCAGCGTCTACTAATGATGTTTTAGGTATCCTTCTGTGTCAGATGTTTGTTGGACCCATCCACCTCCCCACGCACTCTAGAGCACACTTGCACGCCTAGTACTAACAGAACAGCACTGTTTGATGAGTTCAGAACAGGCTGGTCTATCATGCAGATGAGAAAGGTGGCTTTTGGCTTCAAGATTGTACACTGAAAGCACTACAAAAGCAACAACTTCACAACAGGCCGGTTACCATTACAAATTTGCACAAAACAATATTTTCAAAAATTTCGATAAAACACAATTGAGAGATGACTGCGTTTCTGTTGAGTGATATTATGCAACTTCTCTCTCGATGTTACATGACTTTCCTCTCAAGATTACATTCCGAGAACCATGGGAATGGATGTCCAAAACATTGCCAGGTTTATTTCTATTACAGATGCTCGATAAAGCCATTATTTCTGTAATTTCTTTGTTTCGTTTTAGAGTTACGAAGATCTCAGTCTCTTCCTCCGTCCACATACTACATAGCACAATGTTATTAGAATGTCATGTGACTTTGTTGTACATCTTCTTCTTCTCCTCCTTCTTCTTCCTATTTGTGTTTAAAGGTGGTTGGCACCCATAAAGTCACATTACTGCCACCCGGTGTTGTACATTATATGATCCACAGAAGCCTGAAAAAGTGTTTCCATTGCAATTTTGAAATACGACCTCATGCAAGGGTACAAATTTTTTTGCAGAGTTTTTTCAAATTGACGTGTTTTCATTAGGCGTACTTTGTATTCGTAATTTCAGTTTGCGCAATTTAAGGGTTGAGAATATCATGACAGGCTTTTTACTCTGCCTTTATGTGATCAGTCTGAAAACAGAGAAACGCTTTTGCCTAAAGAAATGATACCGATGATACTGATACTGAATGATATTTAAGGGATTCTGAGGCCTTTACATTCCCAAACTACAAGCCTGCCGTTTTGAGCATTAAGAGGATGGTGATTCACTGTGGAAAACAAAATAGTGGAAGACTCTCAAGTGGAGATGAGGGCTGTGTCATTTTTATAAAGTGATCATAGATGAAAAGCAGCCCTTACAGATGCTGCTGGTAATGCATGTGCGAGCTATTTAAGATCTCTTACTTTGTTTGTAATACTTAATTACAGCAGTGTGAGTCGGGTTCATTTTTTTCTCCTGCTTTGCTCAGATGCCTCGGCGCACACATGCTGCTATGAAAATAATTGGGGCCGTCATTTTGTGGCCGCGCCACAAATGGCTTTTTGAAGAACTCCCTCTCACTCTCTGGCTGTCCGTCACCTCAAGAGTGGCCTATTGCTCCCCGTCTTTACTCCTTTTAATCACTGACTTCATTTCAAAGATAGGAGAGCTGACATTGGGGGAACCTTCCGTTGCCATTCTGTGAAACTCATTGACTGGTATTGTAAAAGATGTCATATGGCAGGATGGAGGACAGGTTGAATAGCTGCGGCTGAAAAGGACAGTAATATGTTTCTGTCCCTGTGCAAGAGGCTGAGCTATAGTATGTATTATCAAGCCATTTAGCCTCTTGCCTGTCACATTTAACTGTAAAGTTTGAGTCATGCTTTGAAGTACTACACATAATATCATCTGCGACTGCTCTTAGTGTTAGCAATCTGACTGTAATGGAATGGTTTCAATAAATCTAGCTGTTTCATCACGTCCAGTAAATTAAAGAGTATTTGTGTGTATATGTGTGTGTGAGTGTGTATGATCCACTGTGTTGATATAGCATGTTGATATTGCCAGGGACATGAGGCAGGCTTGTAATTAAGCAACACAGAAGGCTGATACCATGGGAACATAATTGAAGATAATTCCGGCGTGATTTGAGTGTTTGCTCATTTTTTAAATTTTACATGCATTCAGTTTCCAGCATGTGGCATTATTAAACACAACATGTTTTTTTTCCTCTAATGTAATCACTCTCATTCAGTTGTAAAGACTACAAAAAGATGTCATACTCTGATGGCAGATTACATCTCGACAGGCTGCAAACTTGTACAAACTTGACCTTCACACACACTGTATTTAAACAGAGTGTTATCTTTTTACAACCCTGTAGTTTTAGAAATGTCAAGTGCATCTGTAAATGGCCTTAAAGCAGCGGTTCACAATTTTTTTCAACAGTCAGGTGCCCACATGAACAATGAAACAAGTTTTGCTTGCTGTCATCGTTCCTCCTTTCCATAGGGGCTGTTAAAAATTCCTTTTGAATGTGCTTTTAATGGAAGTGGTTGGGGACAAAATTCACAGATGAAGATGCAACAAGTTCTCATCCCAACTCGTCACATATTGCAAGTTTGCAGTGGACTTATGTGTCTACATATTACTGTAGGTATCATTCTGGATCTCATGTACGTTCAAGGTTGCCACTACCAAGATCTCAACACAAGCACATGGTGGGATTATGGTGCATGCGGTTATGTTTAGGCAACAAAAGTGCATGCCAACCAATTCTGCGAAGTCAGGTGGCTGTTGGCGTACGCAAAAAGCACTGACAGAACGCCGCAATTTGACAAGTTATAGTGAGAACAGGCTGCAAAAGCACATGTCAACTAATGCTGGGATGTCAACAAAAACACATGCTGGTACTTAACTGAAAATGGATGGATGGATGTTTTGTAATATTCCCGAGGGAACAAGGAGAGTGAAATCAGAGGCATGACAATGAGACAATGCAACAGTAAAAGTTCAGTTTACTTAGTCTGACAGGTGAAGGTCAGATAGCAGGTAATCAACAGAGAAGCAACCGGGAGCAGACAGGTCAGACAGAACAGGGAAGGGAAACGCTCAGGGTCAAAAGACAGACAATCTGGCAAGTGACAAGTAAAACCTGGCTAGTTTATATGCTGAGAGCTGATAAGTGAAATCAGCCATAGGTGAGGAAATGGGCTGAAAGGCCAGGTGAGGGGAATAAGGTGGAGGCCTGGATGAAGAGGAATCTGAAACGACAGGGGAGTTAATGATAGGTCAGAAAACCTTAAACAGATGACAGTGCATGGTACTTTCTGTTTTGTCTGCAAAATATATCTAGTTTTGTGGTACAAAATCTGCTTGTTGAGACAACAGCATTTCAAAGCCTTTTAACCATAATGCTGAAAAAGTATCATGGTTTGGCCTACTCCCAAAAAAGTCAACAGTACCTTGAGACACAACGTGTTTATTCAATGAAACCACAATCTTTCCCTAACCTTGAGGGCATTTCTTAAAAGAAGGCATCCATAGTGTTGCTAGAGATTTTTTTTGTGTGTAATCCAGGAATTTTCTGCTTTTCTTAGATAGCTGATAGTAGAGAGATGACAGAAAATGAAAGAGGGGAGAGATGGGGAATGACGGACCGATGTGAAGCGGGGACATTGCTGTTCAGGGTAGGAGCCTTAATCCTACCTTAATCTCATTAAGGCGTCCCATCATCATGGCAAATTAAATAAATGAGTATTATTTAGATAGTTTGGGCCATCATTCCCATTGGTTAGGGTAGCATTGAGCTCAGTACCTATGGGGATGTGATGACATCACTTCAAAGCTTTAAATCCTCTTTAACCTGATTATGTAACCCACTAATTTGGAAGTGAAATTGCAAGCAAGGTTAAAATCCATTTGCATGTGATATTCATACCAAACTATTGTGCATTGGGTGATCATGGTGTAGGGGAAATGTGATACTCAGATAAATTGTTTTTTATTAAAATCATGCAGCAAAACGTTCATGCCAAATGTTTGACCTCTCTCTGTGCTGTGAAAGTCACAGCAAATATTCTAAATGCTCAGTCATTTTATTAACATTTATGTACAATGTTTTTCTGTGGTTCTGTTTAACTGCTGCATCTCAAATGTCAAATATGACTTCAAAGCTGCTTTCTTGCTATTTCATGACATTTGTGGGCGTCCATGGGAGGTTAGATTGAGCGACCTGGAAAAAAAAAGAACACTTCGACTCTGGGTCTGGCTACAGGGATAGTCTAATTAACATTTTAATTAACACAAAATATTGTTAACTCGAGGCCATCCTCAGAGCCATGTCTGGGACAGACTCATTACATTCAGTGTTAGCCTCTTCACTGCTGGCCTGCGACGTGCTACCTGCGAAAATGTCATTCTCCAGAAGAAAGATGTGATGGATTAAATGCTTTGCTGTATTGCTGCTTAAAACTGATTATTAGAAAACTGCTCTAGGTACCCAACATATTTCAGACAGGTTGGATTTACATTCAAAAAGTAGAACATGTTTGTTAAAGTCATGCAGAGTAAACACATGCATGACATGAGACTGCCATCAAGCATTTGAACAACATATTTTTATCCAGATCCATCAAATATCAACACTTGGTGGTAGCTGTTCACAAATACCAGTTCTCATTCTGAAGTCAGAAGTTGTCAAGTACCACCGCTTTTGCAGTGCTGGATGGAGTCAGCTGACAACGTGGCCAGACAGAACCGTAGTTATTATTCACCAGTGGACAGCTGGACCTGTCGCATGCCCATACTATGGACAGCGTCAGGTTGAAATGGCAAAGCCATTAAAGACAATCCTCCGTCTGCGGAGGATGGTTCCAACAAACTGGACTTTCCTGCATCAGTCTGGTGTTTGCTTTCTTTCCATGTCAATGTGTGCTTTTGTTGACATGTTCCATCGTTTGTAGCGATGTGCTCTTGTTGCTTAAACATAACCACATGCAGCATAATCCCACCATTTGCTTGTGTTGACATCATGGCAGCAGCATCCCGGAACATAAATAGCAGTCACAGAAGGATACACCAATGAGGAAACACCAACGCTCATATGATTGCCCGCTCTGATCAATGGTGTAACTTCATCACTCACTCAGTAGGTCAGTAAATCCAGCCCTTTCTCAGCCCAAATGTGTCAAATACTGCTGCTCTTTTAGTGATTTCAGCAAGCCTGCAAACATTTGATACACACATGGGCAGCGTCACTAGATAACACAGCCGTATGGAACCTGTCATAGCTATATGATATACCGCTGGACAGTTTTCAGGTTGAGGATGTCCATCTAGAGTGGGCTAGAGGGTTGGTGGATGGGTCCAACTAACCACCAACTTTCACCCAGGAGTCAGGTGTTTGCATCCTGTATGAATGTAGAGAAAACTGATTTTTTTTTTTTTTTTTTTTGGACACCTAACCATGTTCTTTTGTTGACGCATTCCAGAACATCAAGAGCAGATGCAGGAGGATACTTTGTGCATGTGTGGATGCGAAAGTCCATTGATAAAGTGGCAGTATGTGGCAACTCACTCATGGACAGACTTTCCTGTTTACAGTGCTGTCCTCAACTCTGTGATACAGGCAGAAATCCCTCTGCAGCTGAAAGCATGTGATTACATTACTACCTTTTAGATTGCAACAGAGAAATGCACTCAAGAAATTCAGCATGTAGCAGAGAAGATGGTGCAGTTGTCAAGTATCACTGTTTGATATATGAGGCTTAATGCTTAAATCCTAAACATTTGCAGTAATTATCATTAAAGGCGCGGTTCACCCATAAACAACGTAAAAACTAATTTCCTCTCTATCTATCCTTGGAGATAGTGATGCTGTGGATTACAGAGGCTTTGAGACATTAGCTCAGCTTGATACAATGCAATCATTATGTGCAACATTTGGTCACCAGGGTAGCTATATTACAAAAACAAAAAAAAAAGTCAGACAGATAATCAGTTTACAAGTTATCGCCCAAGTCTGAGCCACTAATGGCTTATAAATCATTCATTGCAGCGGTTACAGATGGATAATCCATCCATCTCCACCTGCTTATCCTGTGGCTGACCCTGGAGAGGTCAGCAGTCTTTCACCGGGTTAACACATTTCGACAGACAGCCATTCACACTCACACTCAAGCCTGCAGGCAGTTTCCAATACACCTGACCTGCATGTCTTTAGACGGAGGGAGGAATCCCACACAGACACAAAGAGGGCAGACTCCACACAGAGGGAATTTACATTCAGATTTAGGATCTTTGGGCTGACACTAACTTTCAAAGTACAGGTTGATATTCTCCCTATTTTTCTTTGTTTAGCGTCTTTTAAACTATCCTTACTGCACTACAGGCACCTACAAAAAGAATCACAAACATACATCTTCTAGAACAACTTAAGGTTGTGAAAGATTTTTTCCCCTATTTGTATACACAAACAGCTGAAAATGTAAGAAATAAATTTATTCCGCAGTTTATAAACATATGAAGTGATATTATTCCACATCACTGTTGTCGGCCTTTCATTGATAGTCCATGCTTGCCTATAAACCACTGAAAACAAAATTTCCGAGACATTCATTAAGGTGTACCAGGGTGTACAGGCATAAGTGAAACAATATAAAGCACTACATTAGCTTCGAACCGGTTTTCTCATTTTATTTCTACATAATAATTAAGTCAAGTTACTACAATTGCAATTGCTACATAATGCATTTATCACATTGATCCCATGTGGCAGCCTCCAGAGCTAAAAAATGAAGCTACGCAAAAGTGCCCAGAACTGCAGTTCCATCTAATGGCCACTTGGAGGCTAGCTCTAAAAGTGAGTCAATACCCATGTTAAAATGCCCAGCTTTACAGCAGAAATAAACATGTCTACAACCTGTTACAAAACAGTTTTTAGTCTCTATAACCAATTATGTGGCTGCAGTGAGTAACAGGTGGGTGCCATCCGTTGTTAAATTGCTCCCACTGTGACACCATTGACACCACAGTTAGGTGATGTAACCATGGCGTTACCCCAGACTTACTGAGTAGGCGTAGTTTTAGCTGTCACTATTTCAGTGTATTTTCAGTTAATTGTAACATTGTGGTTACCTAAAAAATTCTTGCTCAGTGTTTGGTTATACAAAAAATGCTATAAGTAGTCAAATATTCAGTTTTTCAAGCGAGCAAATTTTAATCAATGGTTTTAAGTCTATTTTTCGTAAGTGAAAATTAGCATTAGCATTCTCACAGTTAACCGTTGCTGTAAATAGACCATCCTAAGTAAGCCAAATATGCTCACTTCTGGCTCCAAAAATAGCCAAGACAGCAACAACCAAAATACCAAACTTGAGGCCTCAGAATGAGAGTCCACAATCCAGTTGGTGAGGTCAACACATGCTGTGAAAATATTTCTCTCTTATATGAGCATACCTATTTTGTACCTATTAACAGGTTGAAAGTGATATTGCATGTTTTCCATCTGAGCCCCATGTACTTTCTGAGATGAGATTCAGACATCAGAACTCATGCAATACTGAGTAATGTTTTTTGTTTTTTTTTTCAAATAGAAGGGACCATAACAGTAACATCTGGCCTACCTGCAAAAAACCCTCACCTTTCAAAATCACATTTGTATAAATGTATACAGATGCAGATTTCGTTACTATTTTTTATGTCTTACCTCAAGGTTTTCAGTTACTTCACAAAACACATAAGTGCCCATTAATAAGGCCTGCTTTCACAAGGACACTTATTTTGGAATTGCATTCATTGCATCGTTTTATTTTTTCTCCATCTTTGTTGACAGAGGACATGCTGTCTCTTCCAGCTTGCTCTTCCAGAGCAGACGTTACATGTTCAAAACTGAGACTCCAGCTGAGTTACCCATCTTACTCCCCCTACCATCTAAAGTGGTCTTGCAGTAATGATGCAAAACATTACCCTAACTACAGCCTCAAAAAGAACTATACAGATGAATCATTGTGTCAGGAATATTAGTTTTTGCTTTTCTAGAAGTGATGGTGTGTGGGAGGTAGCAGCAACAATTGTAGTCTGCTACAGACACTTCAGGTCTGAAAATGCAACCAGTTTCATACAAAAGAAGAGCAATACAAATATATTAGATACTGGATTCATCCAAACCCGTGGGCAGGGTGTAGAGTCCCACATGGTTTTAAGGATGGAAAATAAAGCTCAAACTAAAGGTTATTTTGGCTTTCAGTTGATCTGTAAGGTCTATAAATAATTTGAATAAAAATATATATTGTATAATGTGTGAAAACACAAAGATATGAAATTTACACAAATATAAAACCAAGAAAAGCAATAAAACCAAATAATCTTTGCCATTTTTGCAAAGCTAATTACTATGATTGATTGAGAATGATGATTAATTGATGATTGCTTTGATTGTTTTCTGGCCAGCCCACTATTTGATTTTGCACAATTCATAATTTAATTATTTTTTTCTCCCCTCTGACTTCATTTTCTGGTTGGAGTTCAATAATATATTTATCATTAATTTATTTGTGTTTTTATTATTATTATTATTATTATTATATTACTATTATTATTATTATTATTATTATTATTATTATTAGAGGTAGTAGTAGTAGTAGTAGTAGTAGCAATATTTATTTATATATTTATTCACACATACTACTTAATATTTTATATATTGTATACACATTTCTTCTGCTGTTTTTTTTTTTATTTATTATTATTTTTTATTCCCTGCAACATCCATAATCTCCATTTCATGTTTTAAAGAGGTTGGACTGTGAGAGACTGTGAGGACTGCATTACCTAAAACAATTTTAGACTCCATTCAAAATCTTACATTAAATTAGTAGACCCAAACATTTTACAATATATTATAAAGTAAAAATAAATGGACCAAATAAAATAACAGAGTTGTTATAAGAGGGCATTTTACTCTTAATAATTGAAAACTGAAGTTTTTGATGTACTATCAGATGGGGAGAAATTAATCAGGCAGCAATGCTCATCATATTTAAAAGGCATATTTATTCCAATGCATTAGTTCGAACCACAATGGAAAGAGCTGTCATGGTTACTAGTTAGATGTAAATTGCAAGTAGGGAAAGTGATGCTCTAGAGCTGGGTTGTCATACACAGGTCATACTGTGGACTCAGAATTTCAAGGTTCAACTGAAACACTTGATGAAGATAGACCCAAACTGAACAAAGATGCATAAGACTTTAAAAGTATATCTGAAGTTATTGCAGAATGTAATGATTTGCTTTTTTTTTTTATTAAATTCAGCTGAAAAATGTTTTTTTTAACTTTTTTTTTCCTGAAATGTTCTAAAAAAATTGGGACAGAGGCAACAAATGGGAAACCTCAGATCTCACATCTGTTTGGAACATTTCACAGGTAAACACATTAACTGGTAACAGATGAGAATCACGAGGGTATGAAAGGGGCATCGTCAAAAGACTCCCAAGTTCCCAAGTTCCCACATTTAGAGCTTTGAGATACCGATGAAACACGAGTGATCCAGGGGGCAGTTTAGCATCGCTCAAGTGATAATAAGATTGCAAAGGATGATAAAAAAAATGTATATAATGGTAGAACAGAATAAATCAGTAAAATATAATAATATATAGCGAAAAGCTACATTTTTATGACCTCCTCCACTGTCAACTCGTTGAAACTTTTGACTCTGACTTCTTGTGCTATCTATTGGCTGTATCAATGCCAACATTAAGGGCACATGGAAGTATGAGGACAGCGACCTTTACAAAGCTTAAAATTTACATATTAATTTCTGTAAGTAAAGGGAGTATAAATGAGCCTCAAGAATGTTTCTCAGTTCACAATTGTAAATAATTTTGGACTTCAAGATCTACAATCCATAAAATCCTCAAAAATGTCAGAGAATCTGAAGAAATCTCTGCACGGAGGAGGCAAAGCTGAAACCAAAACTGAATGTCCTTCAATAAAAGCCGACATGATTGAATGAAGAATATAACTTGGAACACTTGTCAGTAACAGTTTGTTGCTGCACTGGACTGAACTGACACAAAGTGGAAAAGTGTGCTGTGGTCTGACGAGCCCATGCTCCAAATTGTTGTTGGATACATGGGTGTGGCTTGCTCCAGTCTAAAGATGAAAATGATCATCCAGATTGTCACCAGGATAAATGTTAGGTCTTGGTGTTCTTTTAGGACTCAAATAAAGATGGTAATGATGATAGTGGGTTTATTTGGGAAGAGAGTTGGGAAAATGGAAGTTGGAGATGGCAGGGGCAGGCAAAGTGTGACAGGAGGACCAGCTGGGGCTGTGAAAAGCAGGAAGACTACTGGATGGGCTTGCTTGGCAGAGTTACGAGGTTAAGCTTGAGATAATAAGATGGCGTGGAAGCTGGCAGAGGGGAAATCTGTCAAAAAAAGGTTAAAAAACACACAGAAAAACTACTCTGGTATCAAGCTACAGAGCGGCAGGCGGTCAATATCACGTAGTCTGGTGAGTGTGGCAATGACTGAGTGAAGTCTCTGGGTTCTTATACAGCATGCTGATGAGATGATTGAAGACAGGAATGTGGGTTGAATCAGGAGCCAGGTGAGGGAAAGCCACGCCTACAACACACAGACACAAAGGGGAGGTGGAAACATGAAGGAGACATGGAAAAAAAACACTAGGAAAACCTGGAGTAACAGCCAGAGCACTTACAATTAAGCATCTGTAATGGTATTGTGGGTGTGGGTGTGTTGTGGGTGTCAATGGTGCTAAACGCTGCCTTCACATGGTCCTCAGAAATATCAAATTTACTGTATTTATGAGTAACAGGCACATGGCCCTCCAAAGTCGTAATAACGAGTGGGAAATTAGAAAATTTTGCATGACGTTTCTTGGCAGCAGAAACAGTGTCAACAATTGATAGTAAAAAATTCTATATTCCGTTATTTATTTCTAGTAGCTATCATTTACTGGTAGTAGTTGTGCATTTTAGTAAATGCATCTATTAGCTGTAGCAAGCAAGCAAACCTTTAACTAAAAAGCATGCCAGAAGATGATACTAACATTGATAATGTTATTTTTATGAACTCATAAATGCATAAACATGGTGGGCAAAAGTCAGTGTTTGGTTAATGGTAAGACATTTTTTTTATTAATTCACATATTAAGTATCAATTGTTGATCACATGTAAAATGTAATATGGTATTAATTTAACTGCTGTTCATGTAAAAATATATAAACATATAACATGATTTATATAGAGAATACAAAATATACATGTTTAAATATAAATAACCTTGAAACAGCTGGAAACCTCTTGTTTAAACACTTTAAAATGCAGCCCATCTTCTTTTTAGCTTCTATGTTGTTCAAACTTTACGACCTCAAAGCACATGAACACAGTGAAGTCAGAAGAGTGACTTCCCAACTCGGAAAATACAACCTTCCGACATCACAGAAATGCAGCAATATTCCATTGAATATAGGTCAAAAAGAAAACATTGCTTTTATTTACATACTATATAACATTCCAACTTTTTTTGGAAATAGGGTTATACAAAAATGAACCTTTCTGTATTTGAGCAAATGAAATGAAAAATTAAACATAAGAAGCCAGAGTCCAAACAGTAAAAGTACACCAAAAAAGATGATGTAATCTCTGCGGGTCATTGCCGGGGTCAGAAACATCATTGTTGGGTAAATACAGTTCTGCCGTGTGTGGAAACATCATCACCACTGGTGGAAATGTCATTTCTGTGAGTATAGAATCTGGTAGAAATGTCAGTGCCATGTTTAGAAACCTTATCACCACACATCACCAGCGCTGTTTATTCAGGTCAGTCCAGACACTTGAGTTGAAAAGATTAGACCTCGTGTGTCCCGGCAGTGCCGAGCTTTCAGCAGCAGTCAGGCAGCACAGCGATGGTCCGAGGGAGCACGGAGGGCGACTGGAGGATGAATAATTCCTGATCTTGGCTTTGGTTCAAGCGGCGGTCAGTCATACTTGTTCAGACTGCACTGCTGAGAGCGGGTTCATGGGAGCACGAGTAGATAACACAGAACAAACGATAAAAGCACTGTACAGTCAGAGACCTGGACCTCAGTTCAGGGGAGCAAATCAGCTCAGAGCAGCATGCCGTACATCACTCACAATTAGTCAGTTCAGATGATAATGCTGCTGTTATTGTTCATGTTTGTTTTCCATTTTTCAAGAGATAATTTATGGACATATTTATGAAAACAGCATTTAGTTTCAAGATTGCAGTTGGACGTTTCCCATTGCAACATTTAACTTCCATCAAAGTCTTTAGTCTGACTGGAGAACATCATAAATGTTGAAAAGGTCATCTTTTCACTTTATTTATTAATTAATAAGCTCACTATTGGATTTGCTAAGACATTTTGATGTAGCTCTGGATCTGGTTGTCTCTTTATAACATTTGGATACATGTTTGAAACGTCTGTTTTTGAATTTTCAGAACTGTACTATAACAAGTTAATGTCATATCTGGACTAGACTAGAAATGCATAAAACAGCTAGTATGATATCAGGAAGGGCGTTACGTTCTCAAGTGATGTCAATCCACAAATGTGGATTGACATCACTTTTCTTGTGCTGCCTTTTCCAAGAATTGTAACCTTAAAACCTCAGCATAGAGATTAACTTCTCTTCAAAAACAGGTGAAAAGGCTATGAGCAGATGAAAGAAATTGATCAAATTTACCATTATTAGAAATATATATTTTACTATGTGAAAGAATATACCATTTTCATTTTTTAGCACTTTCATTTGCTTTTGTTTTTTTTTTTAAACTTTTCTTTTTGTGCTAATTTTCAGGTATTTTTCTTGTAACTTTTACTAATTTGATGCAAGCTTTTGGATCACTTCTTGTTAAGTTGCTCATTTCCTTCCTCCAATGGTTTTTAAGGAATATCATTTGCTCAGACTTCAAAGGGTTAATGGTTTTCAGGAGTTTATTTTAAAACCTCCAACACCAAGAATGTGCAAACATATTAAAAATTCAATGAAATAAAAATGAATAATAAAATTAATTAGAATTTCAAATCGATTTTTAAATGTACTTGTGTGTTTAAAAAAAAAACTCAATTGTGTGTTGTGTTTCTCGAAAATATTTCCAGATTTTATTAGAAAGCATCTCCAGTGCCACTTGAAAAATGAAATTAATAGCATGCCCACCCTGTGGTCTCTTAAGAGAAAGCATGAAATGAGATGAAAAGCAATGTGCAGCAAATGACTGCACAGTTTGAAGTTGCAGTATTCTGGGGTATGAAAAAAAAAATTGTTTCCTAAAATCACCACAGCCTTCTGCTAAGGTAATTATTTGAAAAACAGATGTGCTTTAGGATTTATTCCTTTGTCTCCCTGCTTTCATGCCACTTGAGGTGTCACTTTCAGATACTCAGATATAAGGGCCTCCGTGAAAAGTGATGATGATACGGCTCCTAAACAGACTCCCAACTCCAGCCGCCTCCTGACATGCACAATGAGCGGATCGCCTCCCCGTGCCGAGAAAAAGAATGTTATCCACCCAATAAAGATGTGTTTACAATGGCAGAGTAAGACAACGGGCTATTTTCTCTTCTTCATGTTCCTCTTATTCATTCCATCCTACATTCTTTAACTGTGACGAGAAGTGCTGAAAACAAGCCGCTGACATTCCCCCGCTCCGCTCGCCTCAGGCACTGACGTCAGGGATGCTTTTTGCAACTACTATTATGTGCAACATTTGGTACACATTCAGCACATGCTGTAAGTGCTCATTTGTATTCTTTTAGTTGGGGGATTCAGCACTAGGCTGTTCATTTTTCTGTAGGTAATAGGCAACGCTTGAAAAGGGTTTGGGCTGATGTCTAATCAACAAAGATTAGTGCTGCATTTTATCTTTTTTATACTCTTATTCATTGACGTTTTTTGTGTCTGCCGGCATGGCTTGCACGCTTGTCTTTCACCATACCAAATAGATTTAGTTACATAAAAGAAGAAGGCCGTGGTCTCAAAGGAAATAAAGCAGAGGGTCATGAACAAACTCAGGACCACATAAAAAAAA